>NC_058412.1:49457136-49527932 GCF_002201575.2 Neomonachus schauinslandi | reverse complement strand
AGAACACCCTGAGGTATACCCTTGACCACAGAGAACACTCTGAGGAACACCCTTGATCACAAAGAACACCCCGAGGTATACCCTTGAACACAGAGAACACCCTGAGGTACACCCTCAACCAAAGAGAACGCTCTGAGGAACACCCTTGATCACAAAGAACACCCTGAGGTATACCCTTGAACACAGAGAACACCCTGAGGTACACCCTCAACTACAGAGAACACCCTGAGGTACACCCTCAACCATAGAGAACACTCTGAGGTACACCTTAGATCACAGGGAACACTCTGAGGTACACCGTGGATCACAGAGAACACCCTGAGGTACCACAGAACCACCCTTGACCACAGAACCAGCCAGACATGGTCTTGCAGGAGGCGGGGCATGCTCCAGACCAGGGATAAATATACGCTGCTGACTCAACCTTGGCCAGAAAACACAGGTGCAGAAACCAAGTATGAAGTTGGATAGAGGCTCTAACCCCATTACACCTAAAGAGCCTCTCAAAAGTTTCCTTTCCCCGCTGTTCTCAGGGTACCCGGGGGCGGACTTAACTGCCAGGAGGCATGGTAACAGTTCCTCTAAACTGGAAGCCAAGAACACTGTTTGGCTTTTCCCTCCTCCTCAGGCCGCAGTGGGAGCAGGAAGCAAAAGGGGTCTTTGTATTAGAATAGCATGTGATCAAGCCTGTGTTTGAATCCCAGTTCTGGGATTTCACCTCTATGCTTCCGCTTCCTCAGCTGTAAAATCACGAGGAGCACTGAGCAGCACCCGGCACCTGAAGACACTCCAGAAGTGTCAGCCATTGTGATCATTGGGATTATTTGCTACTTTAATACTGGGACTTGGAGCAGTCCGGGGGCAATGAGAACTGGGAGGGGGAGGGGTTCAGCCCAGGGACCCCCCTGGGACACCTCCTTGTACTCCAGTATCTAGTAAAGGTTAACAGACAATCACTGTATCCTGTACAGAAAGGACCCCTCAGGGCCCAGAGCCTTTGGGAATGGAGATCAGCAATGCCCCAACGGGGAAAGACCTCAGCCACCTACGACCTGGCTGCACGTGAGGGGTTTGAGGACCAGGCATAAAGTGTCTCTCATACTCTGGATCCACCAACCAGCTCCTGAGCAGCATGTAGGACTTTAGCCCTGCGCCCTTCTCTACAGCCACAGGTCCATTCTCATCCAGGACCTGGTGTCCATGAGGGAGGTCATCTGCTAGGCCTGCCACCCCACCACGACTTCTCCTCCAGCCCACTCTGCCTGCACCCCCTGCGACGCCCCCGCTCCCTGAGTCGAGACAAGGTGGCTGGCGTGGCCCACTAACTCCTGGGTAGGCCCTGTGAGTGCTTCACGAGCGGCCCTGCTCCTCCCCAGTTCCCCATCACTTCATCCTCATCACTCGTCCCACGGTGGCCGCACTCATCTCCCCACCACTCTGGAGTCTGTCACATTCTCTTGCGTGCCTCTCCACGTGCTGTGCCCTCTACCTGGATCCCACAACCCTGCCTTCAGCTCTCTCTGCTCTATCCTGGAAGAGTTGGCCCTGTGTGACTGAGGGGCCCCTTCCCTAGTTCCCACCACACCCAAGGGTCACCTTCATCATGATTCTGGTTCTACCACAGAGAATCCTCAGCTTTTCCTCTCTGCATCTTGAAAGACACACCAATTTGTGTGACCGCCGCCCCCAGCACCTGCCAAATGCCTGGCACAAACACACCCCTGAAGGGAGGGCGTGGGTCTCACGCTTGGGTAGCCAGGGCCTGGGGAGGCTGACCACAGAAGTGCTCAACATGAACCCCCAAACTCAAATACACTGAGGACTGACAGAGGCTTCCTTTGTTAAAAGACAGCAAACTGTTAGATTTCAAAAATAACTTAAGACAAAATTTCTTTTTTATTCTTGAGCAAGAAGCCAGACATTGCCAAATCTATTTAGAGAGTTCACCAAAAGGCTGCTACCCCTGCACTGGGGGTCCCGGGCCACCGTGAGACTTCATTCAGGGGGCCAGGCAAACTGGGGGTCCTTGATTCTGGAGGTGGCTGGCCAAGGTCAGGGCTCTGGCTCTTCTGAGGGAGAGGAAAGGTCCAGGGAGGAGGCTGGCCTCTCAGGGCCTGGCCTCCACTCCAGCTTGTCCCCAGTCACTGACATTTGCCCTCAGCCTGTCAGCCCTCCGCCCCATCCAGGCCGCCTGCTTGTAGGGACTCATTTTAATTAATGCCAGAGCTGGGCCAACCACTGGGGCCGTGACACTTGCTTGCAGGTCATCTCTTCCTAACAGGTTCTCCCTGGGAGGGGATCTGTCACTAATTGAAGCAGAGATCAGTTAATGAGGCCGCGGGCCCGGGGTTCCAGAGAACAAGGGAAAGGAAAATAAAATAAAGCCTCTTTCTTTGGAGGTTTTGTGATTTACACACACAAAAGAAAAGCAAGCAAGCTGCAGATTTTCCAAGTCAGAAACTCTGTTCCATCTGCCGGAGTTAGACCCTCACTGTGTGAAGACGTCAGGCAGAGGGACGCCGCCACCGCTGAGCCCGAGGATCGAGGCGGAGAGGGGCCTCCTGAGGCCGGCAATCAATCAGCAACCTAATTAACAAGTATTTATGGAGCAGTGCTTGCGCCCCCTCTGTGGAGGAGAAGACACAGGGCCTGTCCCTGGTTAACTTGTAATCCAGTGGAACAATGACAGGACAGGACACAGGGTGTAACTGAGTGTGTGGGAAGGACAGAAGTTTCTAGGACTTGGGGGTGGGGGACAGTTTGGGCTGGTGTGGTCAGGAAAAGCCTCTGAGCGCCCTGCAGCTAGGCAGGGAGTTGGAAGGAGAGTGTCCCCAGCACAGGCACAGTCCCTGAGGGCTGTGACAGCCCAGCATGAGGCCCCCAGTCCTTGAGGGTAAGACCCTGGCTCTGAGGGCCAGGAGGGTCCCCAGTAACTGCGGCTTGCGCATCAGAGCCCCCACCCCACAATCTGGGCTAGCTCTAATCCTAGGAAGCGGTAGGGATGGAATGACCAAGGGCCCCTTGCGTGGGACAGTGAGGACTGGGGACGCAGAGAGCCTGGAACGCCATGCCTGCAGGAGGAGGACGTCCCACCAGGACAGTGGTCCCCTTCACTCAAGCCCCTCCCAGTCGGGGCTGCTCAGTATTATTCCTGACGGGGCTTCCTCCCCTCAGCTCTGCCCCACCTCACCCTTCATCTCCAAGAAGGAAAATGGGATTTTCAAGCTGCTGAACTAGGTAGGGCCATCAGCTCCTCTTGTCATGAAGAGCAAGGAGGAGGCAACAGAGCCCCTTTCCCTCTCTCACAAGAGCCCTGACCTCTGCCAGTAGCCCCCCAGAATCAGGGACTGCCAATTTGTATGACCCCAAATGAAGTCTCTGCTGGGTTGAGGACCACCAGGGTGGGGTTTGCGGTCTCTTGGCAAGTCATCTGAATAGATTTGGCAATGTCTGGCTTCTTGCTTGGGGTAAGACAAGGATTCGGGGAGGGAGCTCGATCTTGGGCACGAACGGGGATCACTCCCCAACAGGGCATTTGGAGAGGATGTGGTCTACATGGGAGCAGAGTAAATGAAGCCATCTCAAAACAATCCCAAATCCCTGCTTTCCCAGAACAGTGAAATCAATGATGGTGTATGGTACAGAGGTTTAGAACATAGTTGTGAACAATTATTATACTTAATGACATGAGAAAGATGAGGAAAGTGGGATTTACAAAAAGATTATTATATGTGAATTCTTCCATTATATGTGAATTTTTAAATTTGCATTTTCTAAGTGTTTTCTTACCAACTGTGTGTATTTATTGTGTGACGAATAAAATAACAAAGTTGTGAAGTGACTTTTACCCTCTGGAGTCAGCTATAGGAGACCACCCGGCCAGGATCTAGACAGTACAGATGGAGGGGCAAGGTGGGTTCAAGAGTGGGACGAGTGTAGCTTCCACTCTGGTTCTGGCCCAGGGCCCTCGTTGCATCACCTGCACTCAGCCCTCATCTGGGATCCAGCCTTATGCTCACATAGTCAGTTTACAAACCTAGCCTACTTCATAGCTGCTCTATTCTCAAAGTCCTGTGGGATTCAAATGAACCTATCGCCCCCATCTTGAGGAGCTTATAGGCCTCCGGGAGGAAGTGGACATGTGACCACTTGACCAAGGCCTCCGAGAGGGGACAACAGTGCCCTGGGAGCTCAGGCAGAGAGCAAAGGGGAGCCAGCATGTGGCCCAGCTTTACAACTGTTCCTGAGCCCCTCACTTCCTGCATCAGCCATATTACCGAGAGTGACGAGCAGCTGCTCTGGGGAGGGTGCTGGGTAAACACGGACCCCTCTAGCAACAGACCCCCTGCCCTCAGCGGGAGTATGCAGCCCTTTGCGTCACCCATGGGCACCACCTCCCCTCCCCACCTGCTCTCCAAAATCTGCAGCACTCTCTCTATTCAAGTTCATGCCTATTAAAGTGTCACCAGAATCTTCTCTGCCTAGAAAGCCTGCCCTGGCAGCCCACCCACACGACCCTCTGTCTCCCACACCCTCGCCTGGCCCTGACCTCGGACAGGTCTGGCCGGAGCTGCTGAGGAGAGGGGGCAGCCGCAGGGCAGCAGGACAAAAAAGTGGGGACAGAGTTACTCACGGCGATGGAGACGGCACTGATGACAGCTCCCAGGTAGCCCTGGATGAACTTGGACGCAGGAGAAGGCTGGAAGGCAGAGAAAGAGAGTTCCAGGCCCACTGGGTGCCCAAAGCTGCCATACCCCGCCCTTGCCAACAGCCCCAGCCTGCAAGAGACGTTCCCGCCCACCACCAGGTGAGAAGGCAAAGGTCCATCTGGAAGCTGAAGGGATCCGGGCCTCCCTCAGCACAGCTCCAGACATGGAAATACAGGGCAGCAATGTCCCAGGAGAAGCCAACGGGCTCGCTGCACTTTCGCCCTGTTCTCAAGAGCTCACTGGCAGACCATGCTGGCTGGAGGTAGACAACGGCAAGGGCCAAAATGGGTCATTCATGGCTGGGGCAAGCAGAACCAGGGGAGGAGGACCGAATGCTGGACGTGGGCTGCTGGTACCTGGAGGACCGCCCAGGTGGAAATGGCTGGCTACACCTGGCTGGCTCTCCCGCGCCTTGTCAACCCAGGCGGCAACCGGGCTGCCAGGCCAACAGATGACAGTTGCTCAACGTTTCTACAGAGACATGCAACCCAGGTTGCAACGGATCACATTGAGAAGGAGCTGAGGAACTTGCCTTTAACTATGCTCTGACGGCAGTTTTGGAGATGTTTGGTTTAAGGCAAACGGGAGCCATCCAAGCAGGGGTATACACATGTGGGTCACATGCGTGAGATGCGGATGGAAGGGGGGCATCCTCAGAGTTTCAGGCCGGGAAGTTTCTACCACCCAGGCCAGCCCCTAGCTCTCCCCTCTCTGCTCCAGGGTTAGAGAATGCCCACACCTTCCCCTCCCCAAACGACAGCCCCACAAGGGGACCTGGACTCCTTCTCCCCTCTCCCTGCCTTGAGACAGAAGTGCAGGACAGACAGCCTTGCCAGTGAAGCAGGCGCCCAGCTCCTTCCTAGAAGAGGGAAGGGAGACAGGGCCTCCACCGAGAGCTTGCTCCAGGAGCGCAGGGGACTTGGGGGGAGGAGGGGCCGGTCCCCTCAGACCCCTCACCCCTCAAGAGCAGCCCTCAGCTCTACAGCTGACCTTCTGGGGGCACCAAGACAGCTTCCAGGCAAGCTTGGAGGAAGCTTTAGGGGAATTTGGTCCCCATGTGGCTGATGCCATCCTAATCCAAGATCTGGGGATAAGAGCTGCCCAAGGAGGATGCTGAAGCCAACAGAGCTCCTCCCTCTCACCGCCTCCATTCTATTTCCATTTTATGGGCCTTCTTCACTTCATGTGAACAGCCCCTCCCCGGCGGGGCCCTTCTAGAAGGGTTGGCAGTTTAAATCAGGTGCTTAGAGGAGCACAAGGCTTAACTCAGAGGAAGCAGCCCCCGATGGTGGACGCCACACTGTAGGGAGGATGAGGGTCCCCCCGGCCCGCTCCCTGCCACTGTACGGTGGTCTGCGGTGCTCACCTTGGTAGCGTTGCGGTTTGCATAGTTGACACAAGCGTTATGGCTCTGGTTCAGCCACTGAAAGGCAACGGGGGTGGGGAGGTGGGAGGGAAGAGACGTCAGGGAAGGGGTGGACGCCGGGCCTGGACCACAGGTGGCCACAGCCTCCAGAAAGACACGGGATGCTGTCTCCAGCTCACAGGTGGTTCTGTCCATCCCACAGGTCAGCAGGACCAGCTGTTCCCGTTTGCCCGGCATTGTGCCAGTGGCAGCATGGAAACCCCGGGAAACCCCTCCGTTGCTGGCAAACCAAGATAGGGGTCCTGCCCCTGCGGGCAGTTCTTCCCAACCTGGGGACCGTCCCCTTTCCCGGAATCATGGCGCTCACGGCCCCAAACGGGCCTCACTGCCTTTGACATCATCCTTGTTATATTACTTATTGGATAGAAAGTGGACATTTAGCCCCTGGAATTACTAACAGCCCTGAACTTCTTTCAAAAATATCCCAGCCCAGTGTCTTGCACCAAACACTCACTACCTTGGGGGTTGGTGATGGATTTACCTTCCCCGCAGATCTGAGTGAGGCTTATATCGAAACAAGACTGAGGGCCTCGAGGTCACAGGCCTTGGGACAAACAGCCAAGGAGCAGGAGGGAGCCACAAACAAGCCCTCATCCCCTTGTGCAAAAATGAGAGTCACATAAAATGGCCTAGGTATGGGCTGCTGGGACCTGCTCAGCAGAATCCGAAGTCCCGGGCTTCCCCCAGCGGCTACAGGGCCAGGGAGGGGCGGGAAGTGGGGTGACTTTCCCTGAGGGGCCTGGAGGGGAGACACTGGGACAGGGAGTGCTAACGAGCACTTGTTGGGTCCTTCCTTCGGGAGCCCTCTGTTGCCAGGGACTGTTACCTGCCAGAAGACAGTGGATGCCAGTGTCTGGTTGGGCAAGAGAAGACCAACTACCTGCGAGAGAGAAAGAGAGGAAAGCCTGGATAAAGCAAAAGAAACATCCTACACGTTTGCCAAGAAAAATGACACAGCCACGAACCAAAGTAAACTAGATCTGTACAAACTGAGGTGGATGATGTATACATATAAACTGCTGGCCACAGTGGGATGGTGCCGGCTGCACGTGAACCAGGCTGCGGAATTCTATCACAGCACAATCCCACTTTTGTAAAGAAATCACATCGTATGTATAACCATATACACAAACATAGGCATGTACATATCTCCATGCAAAAACCTATAGCCCAGCGTGTAGATGTCTCTGGAGGTCAGGTGACACAGTACTTTCTCACAGTCTTCTCGAATATGCCTATATTCTTTTAAACATTGGACATGTATTATTTCCATAACTGGGGGCGGGGGACAATACAAATAAAGAAGCAAACCAAAGGAACATCTTTACTTCCCCTCAGCTAACCCGGCTCTTTCATATCCTGGCCACCCCATAGGATTTTTGTGAGGATTAAAATATGATGATAGGGGGCGTCTGGATGGCTCAGTCATTAAGCGTCTGCCTTCAGCTCAGGTCATGATCCCAGGGTCCTGGGATCAAGCCCCGCATCGGGCTCTCTGCTCCACGGGAAGCCTGCTTCTCCCTCTCCCGCTCCCCCTGCTTGTGTTCCCCTCTCTCATTGTGTCTCTGTCAAATAAATAAAAATATTTAAAAAATTTTTTTAAAATAAAAAAATAAAATATGATGATAGGGGGGTGCCTGGGTGGCTCAGTCATTAAGCGTCTGCCTTCGGCTCAGGTCATGATCCCAGGGTCCTGGGATCGAGCCCTGCATCGGGCTCCCTACTCCGCAGGAAGCCTGCTTCTCCCTCTCCCACTCCCCTTGCTTGTGTTCCTGCTCTTGCTATCTCTCTCTCTGTCAAGTAAATAAAATCTTTAAGAATATATATATATATATGATGATAGGGATGCCTGGGTGGCTCAGTCAGTGAAGCGGCTGCCTTCGGCTCAGGTCACGACCTTGGGGTCCTGGGATGGAGCTCCTGCTGCGGGCTCCCTGATCAGTGGGGAGTCTGTTTCTCCTTCTGCCCCTGCCCCAGCTCATGCTCTCTCTCTCAAATAAATAAATAAAACCTTTATAAAAAGTAAAATAAAATACGATGATAAAAATTATTTTTTAAAAAGATTTTATTTATTTGTCAGAGAGACAGAGAGAGAGAGAGAGCGAGCACAAGCAGTGGGGAGCGGCAGAGGCAGAGGGAGAAGCAGGCTCCCCACTGAGCAAGGAGCCCGATGTGGGACTCAATCCCAGGGCTCTGGGATCATACCTGGGTGGAAAGCCGACGCTTAACCAGCTGAGACACCCAGGCATCCCAGATAAAAATCATTTTGAGTACCGGTAGCGAGGTGTGGAGTCATTATTCCCAAAGCCTGAATGTCACCTAAGAGCTAGACTTGCTGACTTTGCTTTTTTGGTTTAAGTCAAGATTAATTGTCTCATCTTGACAACTGGGCAAACTTTGGACTTCAGGGATCCATGTGTCTCTTTTGAATGCTTGTGTGCAAAATAATGTCTACCAAATACCACTGCATATGGGAAAAATGTGCACAACCATCCACATATTGACTTATTTATTATTCCTGTAGATAAAATGGCTCTTTGGCAAGAATTTCTGTAAGGAGTAAGTATAAACATTCAATACTATGCAGTAAATCAAATTCTAGACATCCTCAGCAGCATTTGTAAATCATGTTTTAAACATTAAAATGTTTTAAGACAGCAAACACACACACACATTTATATTTATTGGCCCGTATCAGTTTGAATAAAATTATGTAATGCAAAGCCATTCCATAGCTCCAATGAGGAATTATCTTATGAGATTTTTCTCCTCAAAATGAGATCCCAGTCTGATTTTTCTCTGCAGCAACAGCTTAGGGCACTGGAGTGAGAATCAGGAGAGCTTGGAGCTCAGCCTCAGCCCCATCCCTGTGTGACTCCAGCCAACAGTGTCTCCAACAGAATACAGTCCCCTTGAGGCTCTAGCTTTCTTACCTATAGAGTGAAGGGGTTGAGCTTGGAGGTCCTACCTTGGTTTAAAATTCTATTCTTGGGTTCCAAGTAGCAGGTATGAAGTCAATTGAGATTGCCCCATTGCCTGTAAAGGGAATCCCTCCTCACCCAGCCCGGAAGAGAAATATCACTGGGAACCCAGGGCCTCATCCTAGTCAGGCTCCAGCCACCAGGAGCCAGACCACAGAGAGGAAGCTGAGCCTACAGAGGCCTGAAATTGGGAGCGGACAATGTGTGTGTGCGTGCATGCACGTGTGGACGTCTGTGTACACTTGTGCATGTCTGACCGCCTCCCAAAGCCTGGAGAGATAAAAGCTGTTCTTCACTGTTGGGAACTCAGCAATTCATTCCCCTAATCTGTTGGTTTATAGAGCATGGGTATATTATGGACCACATTGTCCTCTCCTCCTCAATCCCCCTTACACCCCCTGCACTGAGCTTGGGCCATCAGGAGTGTCATAAGATACAGCCCCTTGGGACTCGCTGTATTTACCAGACAACCATTGTCCAGGACACTCATTGCTCCTTCCATCGCAGAGTCCCATTTATGAATCCTCCTGGAGGAAATTTTTCTAGTCTTGGGCTCAGACATTTATACTTCTGAGCATCTGGTTTGCATCTGTCTTGCAGACATTGAGCATTTAACCGTGTCTCTCTTTGCACTGACTGTCAAGGAGCTCAGGCCAGATCTCTACGGATCACATCTGTCCAGTGCACAGACCCTCACTGAATGCATTTTGTGCCCAAACTTCGCTCCTAGCTTCTTCCCTTTCCTAAACTTCTCTCTCATTTTTGTCTTCACTTGTATTTTCTGGTGGCAGGCATTTTTTTTAATGTGACATCAAGTCTCTTCCAGAACAAACCACAGCCCTAAACTGAAATAGTACCCAGGCTGTGTAACACACACACACACACACACACACACACACACACACACACACACCTTGTAACCTGTGAGCTTTTCTCCTTGTTGACCAAACCTGGCCAGCTTCCTGTCCCAGCCTCCTGCTCTAACCATGCTGAGCGCCTCTGACTCCTTATGTGTTCTTTTTTTTTTTTTAAAGATTTATTTATTTATTTATTTATTTGACAGAGAAAGACACAGCGAGAGAGGGAACACAAGCAGGGGGAGTGGGAGAGGGAGAAGCAGACTCCCTGCCGAGCAGGGAGCCCGATGCGGGACTCGATCCAGGAACTCCAGGATCATGACCTGAGCCGAAGGCAGTCGCTTAACCAACTGAGCCACCCAGGCGCCCTCCTTATGTGTTCTTAAAGAGATTGATTGATTGATTTTGCTAAGCATTTCCCCTATGTCACTTAACCATGATCCTTATCAGAACTCTGGGGCTCAGACAAAATAAAGATCACTTTCTATATTTTACAAATGGGGAAACTGAGGCTTAGAGAAATTCCGTGATTTGCCCGAGGCTTCCCAGCAAGCTAGAGAAAGTCAGAAAGGTCTCCTGATTCCTGGTTTGAGGGCTCCAACTCTCTGATTTGAGGGGTTCCTTTTCCAGCTCATTCACCTGAGCACAAAGGAAGAGTCACACTCCATCACTCCATGCCCATTTCCAAGCATCTTCTATGCACCAGGTTCCATGGTACTCTCAATGGAGAATACGGGAAGAGAGGAATATATGGCATCTAACCACAATAAACACAAAGACCAAACAGGAAAATGTATGAGAAGATCCATTATAATACCTGGACATGGAAATGACCAGACGGTTTCATCAGGTACTTGGGTATGTCAAGTTGATAAATGCGAACACCCAAACCAGCGCTCAGGAAGGAGAGATCAGTGTGCTCTGGCTGCCGAAGGAGGTGGTGGGATGGAGCTGAGATGTGCATGCGTGTGAACGCATGTGCGTGGAGGGGGGCAAGAGTGCACGCTCACGGGAGCAGGAACAGTTGGGAGACTGGTCTCATTAAAGGAGGTTTGAAGAATCAGCAGACCTGGGGAGGGTGAGGTTAGAGGCAGTGGAAAGCCATGCTGCATTCTGCCCCCAAACGGGGCCCAAGGGAACCATCTGAGGCTGAGGCAAGGGGAACAGGGATCCCACTTTGCAGGTCCTACAGTCAGGCTGCTGGGGCCAGGAGCACATGGATGCCAGCCCCATTCCCTATTAGGCAACACGCAGCACCATCTGCACAGTCCCAGGAGCAAGAGCAGATATTTTATAACTTCCTTTTTTCTTTTTAAGTCGAAATTAAAAATAAATGTTCCTTCAGTTCTCAGATGTATATCTCTGGTGCAACCTGCCCACATTCCCCCACGCTGCCCTTTCCAGAACATGGCAGGGGAAAGGAGGAAAGAGATGGATAGAGAGAGGGAGCCAGTCCACCCGGCTTCAATGCCAGTGGATTGCACCTCTTCCAAGAGGGAAACGCTTCAGGCGTGGCCGCGCAGACGGGTGGAGAGAGCCCAGAAAGCGGCTGGTACCAGGGAGAGTGGAAGGAGAGCCAACAGCCAGAATTTCCAGCCCAGCCTCCACCCTCTCTTGCTGCAGGACCTTGGCCAAATCGCACATCCTATCTTTGCTCCCATTTATAGTTCATAACACGGCTGGGGTCCCCTCCACAGCTCCCACCCCCTGGCAGCTGTCCTCTTCACACATCTGTCCACTTTTGCTGCCCACTTCCCTTCAAGTGGCCGGCCATGGGCCCTGGTGATTAACATGCAGGCTCTGGTCACAGGAAGAGCTGCACCCAAATCCTGGTTCTAGTATTTACCAGCCATGTGACCGCATACAAGTCACTTGAGCTCTTTGTGCCTCCATTTTTTTTTTTCATCTGTTAAATGGCCACCACCCTGGTACCTCTCTGGATGGCCTTGCGGGGAGGCAGGGCATGGAAAGAATTTGGTCCAGTGTCTGGCGTGCAGCAAGTGCTCATTAGGTGTAAAGTGTCAGTATCGTTCCTCTCCTCCTATCTCACTCTTTTCTAGTTTTTGCTGATCTCTCCTTTCTCTGAACTCTACAATCTGCATTACATAATTGAGCATCATCTTGCCCCCATCTTGTCTTTGAACACAAGCCTCATCACTCAAAGGATAGCGAGCTCCTGAAGGTAGAATCAGGGCTTATCTCTCTGATGTCCCCCAAAGTACTCAGCACAAAGTTGCTCCCACACTGTGTTGTATGTACTAGAAGAATATTGCTAATTCATTATTAAGAACATTAAATCTTGGGGGCGCCTGGGTGGCTCAGTTGGTTAAGAATCCGACTCTTGATTTCGGCTCAGGTCATGATCTCAAGGTCCTGGGATGGAGCCCCTCATCAGGCTCCATGCTCAGTGTGGAGTCTGCTTCTCCCTCTCCCTCTGCCCCTCCTCCCCCCACTTCTAAAATAAACAAATAAAATCTTTAAAAAAAGAGAGAGAGAGAACGTGAATTCTTGGTCAGGGAAAAGATCTATAATGGACCGTGACCATGACCACCACCACCCATTTCTTCCTTACTCCTTTTATTAAGGTCCAAATTGCATGGGGGTGTGGGCCTTTGGAGAGAGGGGCAGATTGAGTGTTTGGTCCCGATTCTTCACTCCTCCCTGCATTCATACCCTTGCCATGGGAAGAATGTATTTCCATGCTCTGGGCGTTGCTTGGCTATACATCTTGCTGTGGCCAGGTGCCTGTGGGACAAGGTGGCAGTGTGCCAGCTCAGAGCCCAGGCCCCAGAGGGCACACGTGTCTCTGCTGGCCGTCTTGTGCGTCTAACATGGCCATGAGGAGACACGCCCTGACTAGTGTCCTTGTCCAAGGAGGGGGGGAGGCATGGGAAGCATAGCACAGCCTGTGGCGGCTGACTCTCAGTTGACCCCAGACCTGCAAGGAGAAGCAGGACTGCCTCCGTCAAGCACAGTGAAGACCACCTGAACCCCAGGTAATCACAGACCCCCAAGACTAAATGCTTATGGTTGCCACGGCAATGCTGTGGATATTTGTTACACAGCACTGTCTTGGCAATAGCTGTTTAATACAGGGGTTGCCATATATGAAGAGTGACTCTGCTGTGCTTTGTGGTCCAAAATTCTGTACCATCACTAGTGCACTTGAACTATGGCTTCACTAGTGATGTTGGTTCCGGAGCAGCCTAGCTTAGCATTCCATCTGGTGACCAACAGCCCAACTCTGGGGCTGCCCCGGCCAGTCCAGGAAGAAGGGCACTTTGTGCCCGAGCCTCATCTCAGGACAGAATCCAGAATGGGGCCAATGGCACCCATATGGCAACTGGCCCACAAGAAAAATCACATCTTTCCTTCGGGACCCCTCCTTTGGAGTATTCTAACCTTTGCAGAGAGATAAGGTCTCAATCGGGGAGATGGGCACCACCAAATACCCTGAGCCGCTTGGCCGGAGGTGGGCCGTGAACAGCAGAAGATGAAGATAGGGGAGCAAGGCTGCTGGTCACAATCCTATGTCCTATGATACTGGGGCTCAGAAAGAGAGAACTGAGCAGCCCCCACTTCCTTGGCAGCCGCCCATGCAAAACTGATTCGAGGGATAGGAGAAAGATGTTTTAAAAGTACAGAAAATCCAGAGAGGAAACAGTGTGTGTCAAAACAATGGGGTGCTGAAATCCAAGTCAGGGGATGAGTACAGAGTACAGCACAGGGTCCAGCAACTGTCCCTGTCCCCTCCACCCCACCTCTACATGGCTAATCCCTCCTCATCCTCCAGGTTTCAGCTTAGTTGTCATTTCCTCCAGGAAGCGCTCCCTGGCCCTCAAGATGAGTTAGGTCCCCTGTCCTACGTTCCCCCAGCACCCTGCCTGCCTTCTTTGCAGTATTCATCTCATAGTACAAATCTGCTGAAAGTCTTTCCCAAGAGCTTCCAGAAGCTTCGGAGGGGTAAGAGCCTCAGCGTTCACTTACCACATACCTGGGAGTCCTCACTGGTAAAGCGACACTCCCCTGGCTCATACCCGCTTCCTCCATACTGACTCACTCAATTCTAAAATGCTCCTCTTCATTTTTCAAAGACCTGCCACGGGCCCAGGACTCAACAATTTGCCTGTTTTTTCCTTCTACTTTGTCTCCATCTTCTGATTTATGTGGCTAACGATCTGAAAAGTAACACTTCAGTGCATGAGGGGTGCTATTTAAAGGATCCCAACCAGCTAAAGAGAATATCTTTTGTCAAATAAATGTTTGTCCCTGACGGCTCGATTCTAGCTTAACTGAGCAACACCTCTTGTAGGGTATAAACCAGGCCCAACTGACTGGTGGCAGGTTACAATGGAGGTAGGCCAGGAAGAAAATTGTGACTGGTATTTAAATGTGTGAAAAAGCAGAGTCTGGGATGAGGAGGGTTGGGAGACACCAGGAAGGCTCTGGGACACAGCCAAATCCTCACTCGAAGTGAACCCTCTGTGGTCTACCCCTCCCCCTCCCCTGGAGACGAAGTGACCCACACCAGCACCTTCTGAGGTTTCTAAGTCCACGCACACACCTGCGGTGTTAAAACCCACAGGGTTCAGCGTATAGAATCCCAGCTGTGAATGTCCCAAGACAGGGATCTGGTTTGGATGTAACGCAGGGCCCCTGGACTCGCTGACGGGATGCTCTAGTCTGCCATCCTCGGTCTCCCAGCTGGATATGGGGGTTTGGGGCCTTGAGTTTTGACGGTTCAAAAATGACAGGGGGAAGGGAGAGG
This sequence comes from Neomonachus schauinslandi, assembly GCF_002201575.2. NCBI lineage: Eukaryota > Metazoa > Chordata > Mammalia > Carnivora > Phocidae > Neomonachus > Neomonachus schauinslandi. The sequence goes on along the minus strand of NC_058412.1, from coordinate 49,513,191 downwards.
CGGACAGCAGTGTCACGGGGAGCTCAGAGCAGAGGAGAGAGGCACAAGAGCACCTGGGAGGAGCTCAGGCCCACAAGAGAAACCCAGTTCCTGGCATGTGAGACATTCTGGTAGCCAAGGGTGCAGGGTCCAGGCTGGCTGGTGGGGAAATGCAGAGAGGATAGGACAGGGACCGCCACAGTGGCCCTGCCTCCCCCCAGCCACGTGTGCATGGAAGGGACAGCGCTGCACACCACTTAGTGGAAACCTGGGAACAGAACTGCCAGTTACAAGCAACCACGGTGGGCGGGGTTCTTTTGGGAAGGTACCCGAAGAAGAGGTGCCGTGAACCGCACTCGCCTTGGGAACAGCCTCGGTGCACTGGCTTAGCCACCATGCTTATGTATAAATTGGGATCTCTTTGCCACACACCGAAGGGGGAAAAGTTCCCATCTTCAAATGCTAAGCTTAAAATAAGACACTACATGGGTGCCAGTGGATCTGTGAAATCTGCTGACTAAACTGGCACCAGCCTCTGGGAGAAAACCAGCTCGTTTCTCCTGAGCTCTGGAGAGTGAGCAGGGTGGGGGCGGGGTTACTCTCAGGCAAGGCGGGAACCACATGGGGGTCGCGCCCGGGATGCTCACCTAGGCAGGAAGCAGGGATGTTGTTTCCAGAAGCATCTCAGTTGAGGCATCTGCCAGACTTAATCACCCCTTCCCTTCATCACTCAGGGACCCAGTTCCTAGCACATTCGCCAGCACCCCATTTCTATTTTGGTAAGCACTTTAGTGGCTTCTGCATGTATATATTTCTTACGCACTCTATCACACCAGGGGCTTCCCTAAGGTGTGGACTGGAACCTTCAGTCCCCTTCAGGCCAGGCCTTTGCTGAGATGTTCAGTGCCACCAGGCGACGGTGGGGGCCTTAGGGGAGCTGATGTGGCCAGTGGGAGCCAGCCTCTGGTAGAAGGGCTAGAACAGCCACAGTGCTCCTTCCATGCGAGGCCAGGCCATGGCCCAGGAAGGAATGGGACCATGAGCCCTCTGATTGCTTATCTCGTCAAAGTGCCAAGATAGAAGGCCACCAGTTCTCTTCGTCCAATGACTCCTCGCAGGCCCTGGCCTCTGGGCCAGCTATTCTGAATCCTGGAATATGAATATTTGGGACTAGGAAGTGGGGTTAGGTGAGCATTGTCATTTTGGCTCCAGCTGCCACTGAGACCTGCTGGGAGATGTCCCAGCTCATGCTGCCCATTGTTCTCAGTCAAGTGTTCATACAGGATCTCAGGGCCAGGGCACCCTATTCTCATACCCTACACATTTATTCACAGAGGGATGCTTGCTCCAGGCTGGGAGAGGATTGGTCCTCAGAAGACATTCACAGCATCTGCTTCAGCAGTAAACCCCTGAACCACACAAGAGTGGACAGCACCCAAGTTCCCAGGATGCCTGCAAGGCTCTAGTGACCTTGGAATAACTGACTCGTCTTGGGTAGGAAGAAGCGAGTAGAAAATGATGGGGTGTCATAAAAAAAAAAAATAACACCTTGTGAACCAGAGACAGTGCTGGTGTCCCTTGGGTTAGCTACTTCATCCCAGTTAATGGCAGCCATTAATTGTATAAGTAAGGGTGCACTGGGCCTCTTACGGGGAAATGAGCCCCAAATTCAACTTCTCTGGTTTGGTAAAGAGATGATATTGTTAAGTGATGTATCTTTCTTTCTCAAGTGTTGATGGAATATTTATTAAAATTATTATGGCAGATTCTTTTTGCCTACATATCAACCATTCTTCCCTTCTTTCTTAGTAACAGAAGCCCTATAGTTGGGGGATTCTACATGAAATGTAAACAGAACTGTTGTGTGAGACTTTGAAGAAGTCTCCTTAAAGGGAACTGACCCACTGGGAAGTACATCCTTTTACTCCTCCCATCTTTCTCCTCCCTGTAATATAGATGTGATGGCTGGAACTCTGACAACCATACTGGGTTATGAGGTGATTTTGATGACAGAAGCCAACACTGAGAATGGTGTAGAAAAATGGAAGTCTAGGTTCCTGGTAGCATTATGGGGATCCACCTACCTCTAAACTTCTTTGACATAAGCGAGTTATAAATTATTTTATTTAAGCCAGTGTTATTTTGAACTTTTTAATATGCAGATGGCCCTAATCCCAACTGGTCTAATCGTATAGTATGCTATAAAGAAAACCAGGATACATCTCAAATTGTAGAGGTCATAACAAAATACAACAAAGTAGAAAATAATGACAAAAGAATACATTTTAAAGAGGCCAATCACTTGTGATTAAAAATGTGTTCTTCTGGGGGCACCTGGGTGGCTCCGTCAGTTAAGCGTCTGACTCCTGATTTTGGCTCAGGTCATGATCTCAGGGTCGTGAGATCGAGCCCCATGTCAGGTTCTGTGCTCAGCATGGAGTCTGATTGAGATTTTTCTCTCTTCCTCTCCCTCTGCCCCTCCCCACCACTCTCGCTAGCTCTCTAAATAAATAAATAAAATCTTTTAAAAAATAAAGTAAAATGAAATGTGTTCTTCTGACTATCTAATTGATTAAAGATGATTTGAAACTATAATTTCAAACTCATTTGGAAAATAAAAACATAGATCACCCTATACGACCACATATTAGATACAGCCAGGTATTAGATATACTCAGAAGCAAATTCACAGCCCTAAGCACTTTTTTTTAAAAGATTTTTTAAATTTATTTGACAGAGAGACACAGCGAGAGAGGGAACACAAGCAGGGGGGAGTGGGAGAGGGAGAAGCAGGCTCCCATCTGAGCAGGGAGCCCGATGTGGAACTCGATCCCAGGACCCTGGGATCATGACCTGAGCTGAAGGCAGATGCTTAACAACTGAGCCATCCATGCACCCTGCTCTAAGCATTTTTATTAGAAAGAAAGAATGAGAATAAATATTCAAGGTAAAAAGCAAAAAAAACCAAACCAAAACAACAACAAAAAACCCCACAAACACAGCAAAGAGGAAAAAAACGGATATTATAAAAACAAAAGCAGAAATGAATAAATTAGAAAATGGAAGCAGAAGAATTGATAAATGCATCCAAGAGCTGATTCCTGGACATGACTCTCATAAATGTTTATTTTAATAAAGGAGATGAAGGTGAAAAGGGGGAACAGGACTCAAACCCAACCCAAGGCAAGGTCATTATATATTTTTTAAAGATTTTCTTTATTTATTTTATTTAATTTTTTCAAAGATTTTATTTATTTGTCAGAGAGAGCGTGCACAAACACGGGGAGCGGCAGGCAGAGGGAGAAGCAGACACCCTGCTGCTCAAGGAGCCCAATGTGGAACTGGATCACAGGACCCTGGGATCCTGACCTGAGCTGAAGGCAGACAATTAACCGACTGAGCCACCCAGGCATCCCTTATATATTTATTTTAGAGAAAAAGAGAGAGAGAGCATGGGGAGCGGCAGAGGGAGAGAGAGAACCCCAAGCAAACTCTGAGCTGAGCTTGGAGTCCGACACAGGGCTCAATCTCAGGACCCTGAAATCATGACCGGAGCTGAAATCAAGAGTCAGACGCTCAACTGACTGAGCCACCCAGGTGCCCCGAAAAGATCATTATATTTTAAAACATCAATATTTAAAACTTTCCACAACAAAGACACCAAAGAGTGAAGGGGAAATAGCTGGGAGAAGAGATTTGCAATGTATATAATTCAAAGGATTATTATCCAAATATATAAAGAACTCTTACAAATCAATTAGGAAAATACAACTAATGGAAGAATGGACAAAGGATGTGAACAGGTAATTCACAGAAGAGGAAATATAAATGGTAAATAAATAGATGAAAAGAAGCACAATCTTTTTGGTATTCAGGGAAATAAAAATTAAAACCATAGTGAGATGCTACCTTTCTCCCATCAGGTTGGTGTACAAATAAGTCTAAAAATATGAATACCAATGTTACTAAGGTGTAGTGAAATACAGCCTTCCTGAAAGGTAATTTGGCAATAGCTATCAAAAATGTAAATGGCCATAGCCATTTACACAGCAAATTCACTTTCTAGAATGGGCCTCTGAGCAGTCTTCATACTTGTACAAAAATAAGTTCACAAGGATTTGTCACACAAGCACTATTACTTCTAATAGCAAATAATCAGAAACAACTGAAATCCATCACTAGGGGAGAGAATACTTCTCAGCAGGAAGAAACGAATGAATGAAGCCGATCTTTACGTAGGCAAACTGCTAAGTGTAACGGTATTGTAGATAACTAAGTATACTGTTACATTTTTAATGGAAAAATACAAAACAGAAAAGAATGTTTAAATGATTATTCCTATGTATGCAAATGCCTAGAAAAAAGCCTGAAAGTTCACATCAAAGTTCTAACAGAGATTACTTCTGGGAGCAGATTTAGGGTTGAGCTTTGTCAGGGGAATTTCTACGTTTTTTGTATTGTTTGAATTCTGAGCTGAGAGAACATATTCATGTATTACTTGTACAACTTTTAAAATATTCTTTAAAAAAGTCTTGGTGGTATTTTTGAATTCCAAAGAACATATTCATGTATTACTTGTATAATTTTATAAAATATACAGAGAAGATTTTTTTTTTTTAATCCTGAGGGTATTTCTGAACTCCAAAGATAAAGAGAAAAAAATACCAAAGGATCCCAAGGGGAGTGGGGGAGGTTTACCTACAAAGGAAAAGAGAATCAGGCCAGCTATTGTTCATGTATGAGAGAGAAAAAAAAGACATTTCCAGATATGCAAGGACCCAAAAAGTATATTGCCCACACACTCTGAATATTATTCAAAGAAGTGCTCCAGCCAAACATAGAATACACACACACACACACACACACACAGCCTAAATAATTGTGAAGTTTCATACAGGTGTTAATTAAGCAAGGATTCAAAAAATCTGATGAAATTTCAAATTATTTCCAGAATCTTGGCAGGTGTGTATGGGTAAAATGGTAGCAGGTGGAGTAAAATGGTATGTTAAAAGTCTCTTCCTGGGGCACCCGGGTGGCTCAGTCAGTTAAGCATCTGGCTCAGGTCATGATCTCATGGGTTATGGGAATGCACCCTGAGTTGCACTCTGCACTCAGCGGGGAGTCTGCTTGAAGATTCTCTCCTTCCACCCCTCCCCTGACTCACGTGCACACGCTCTCTCTATAATAAACAAATGACTCTTTTAAAAAAGTCTCTTCCTATATGGGGAGGGTTGAGAAGGTCATATTTATTATTCAATTATTGATATTGATAGGGTAAATATAATGGAACCAGTATGTAAAATATTACAGATGAATAGTAATTAGAGAAAAGTAGGCGGTTTCCCTTTCCAAACTACTTAAGAAACTAAAGGACCACTGAAAAGATCATTCTAGCACAAATCAGGAAAAGAAGTGGAAACAACAGCAAAGCTTAGTAAACCAACCAACCAACCAACCAAATGCTTGATGGCTGGGATAAGTGGTCACAATAAACCAGTGGCAGAACAAATATGAATTTATTATTAAAATTAAAGACCTGTTTCTCGAACTGGGCGAAGAAGTAAAATTAGGCTATAGTTTGTCAGGAGTCATATAATACAAAACGACACAGAAATTAAATGTCACTCATTCAAAGGTGTAGGCAATGATTTACAAGGCAAATAAACAAAACGGGAATAGAAATATTGATATGAGATGAAGTAGAATTCAAGACAGTATTCACTGAAACAGGGATACTTTGTGCATGCATGAGAGAGAGATGCTACCATTTGTCACCATCAACACTATTACAATACCACAGACTATATTCTCTATGCTGTACATTTTATTCCCATGACTTACTCATCCCATAACTGGAAGCCTGTATCTCCCACTCCCCTTCACCCCGTTTTGTCCATTCCCCCACACCCCTTCCCTCTGGCTAATAATCAGTTTGTTCTCTATATTTATAGGTCTGCTTCTGCTGTTTGATTATTCATTTGTTTTGGTTTTTTTTTAGATTCCACATATAAGTGAAATCATATGGTATTTGCTTTTCTCTGACTTATTTCACTTAGCATCATACTTTCTAGAAAGCATAATGTCTTTCTCTGTCTTATTTCACTTAGCATAATACTTTCTAATACTTCCAATATTGTCACAAATGACAGGATCTCATCCTTTCTATGGCTGAGTAATGTTCCATGGTATACATATATACCACATCTTCCTTACCCATTCATCTATGGATGGACACTTGAATTGCTCCCATATCTTGGCTATTGTAAATAATGCTGCAATAAACATAGGACTGCATGTATCTTTTTGAATTAGTGTTTTCATTTTCTTTGGGTAAATAGAATTCCTGGATCATATGGTAATTCTATTTTTAATTTTTTGAGGAACCTCCACACCGTTTTCTGCAGTGGCTGTACCAGTCTAAATTCCCACCAACAGTGCATGAGGATTCCTTTTTCTCCACATCCTCGCCAACACTTGTTATTTCATCTTTTTGATTCTAGCCATTCTGACAGGTATGAGGTGATATCTCATTGTGGTTTTGATTTGCATTTCCCTGATGATGAGTGATGTTGAGCATCTTTTCACGTGTCTGTTGGCCATCTGCATGTCTTCTTTAGAAAAATGTCTATTCAGGTCCTCTGTCCATTTTTTAATTGGATTATTTGGTTTTTGGTGTTGAGTCATGTAAGCGCTTTATATATTTTGGATATTAACACCTTATCGGATGTATCATTTGCAAATATCTTCTCCCATTTGGTAGTTTTGTCAATTTTAGTTTTGTCGATTTCCTTCACTGTGCAGAAGCTTTTTATTTTGATGTAGTCCCAATAGTTTATTTTTGCTTGTTTCCCTTGTCTCAGGAGACATACCTAGAAAAATGTTGCTACTGTACCTTATAGTTTTAAGGGCTATTATAAATGCTATCTTTTTTAAAAAATATATCATATTCTAAATGTTTTTTATAGGTTCATGGGCCTCCAACAATTTTTTTTTTTAAAGATTTTATTTATTTATTTGACAGAGAGAGACAGTGAGAGAGGGAACACAAGCAGGGGGAGTGGGAGAGGGAGAAGCAGGCTTCCCGCAGAGCAGGGAGCCTCCAACAATTTTTTTATACTGGTCTTACAACCAGACATCTTTTAAAAATAGTAGTTCCAATAGTTTGTCTATCCTCGTGAATGATTTTTTTCCTCCTTTCCAATTCTATTACTACTTATTTATTTTTTCATATCTTACTGTACTTGCTAGTCTTCCAGGAAAATGTTGGATATCAGGGATTCTTACCCTGTTCCAAACATTAAGAATTTACCTTTATCTGTTTCATCTTTAGGAATGGTGCTTGCTTGGGGTTGGGATTTTATTTTATTTTATTTTACAGATTTTATTTATTTATTTGACAGAGAGAGACACAGAGAGAGAGGGAACACAAGCAGGGGGAGTGGGAGAGGGAGAAGCAGGCTTCCTGCAGAGCAGGGAGCCCGATGAGGGGCTCGATCCCAGGACCCTGGGATCATGACCTGAGCTGAAGGCAGATGTCCAACAACTGAGCCACCTAGGCGCCCTGGGATTTTATTTTTTTGATAGACCTCAATAAGTTAACAAAGTTCCCTTCTGAATCTAATCCACTTTTTAAAAAAAAAAAAGTCATAGGGCGCCTGGGTGGCTCAGTTGGTTAAGCGACTGCCTTCGGCTCAGGTCATGATCCTGGAGTCCCGGGATTGAATCCCACGTCGGGCTCCCTGCTCAGCAGGGAGTCTGCTTCTCTCTCTGACCCTCCCCCCTCTCATGTTCTCTATCTCATTCTCTCTCTCAAATAAATAAATAAGTAAATCTTAAAAAAAAAAAGTCATAAATGGAGTTATGTTTCATTTTATCAAATGATTTTTCTAAATCAACCAAGATTATCACATTTCTCCTTCAATTTGTTAATGTGATGAACTATATTAATACATTCTCTATGTTACCATTCTTGGTAAAAATTATTTGGTGATGACATGTTTTAATGCATTGCTGGATTCAACTTGTTATTATTTCACTTAGACTTCTAGATGTAATTTCATAAGTGATATTAGCCTATAATTTTTCTTTCTTCCATTTACTTCTTGGTATTTGTCTCAAAGTGTCTCATGGATGAATTGGAGGACATTTCCTCTTTTTTATTCTCTTTTAGGAGTTAAGTGAAAATTGAGTTTGGTTATTCTTTTGAGAGTAGTCACCTGCAAGATTGTGGGAGTCTACTGGTGATGTTTTGTTTGTTTGTTCTTTGGTGCATGTATTTTAAACAACTGATTTAATTTCTCTCTATTCATAGTCTATTCAAATTCTATATGTCCTCTTGGCAATCTCTGGGAAGCTATACTTTCTCAGAAATGTATCCTGTTCTTCCAGGTCTTCAAATTTATTACCCCAGATTGTTCAATGTATTCTGATCTTTTAAACTTCTATTGTATCTATAGTTATTATACTTTTTATTCCTAATATGTGTATTTGCATCTTCTTTTTTCTTGCTCAGTGTTTCCAGAAATGTCTATTTAATTAGCCTTTCACAGAAGTTAGAAATTTACCCTCAAGATATATCTCTAACAGTATCAAAACAACATGCACAGGATTACCCATTCTGGCGTTCTTCATAATAGCAAAACAGTGGAAATAGTCTAAATGTCCACACGCAGGAAATTAGCTGAATAAATTATGATACTTCTACATAGTAGACTACCATATAGCTATTAAAAAGAAAGAATGAGGAAGATCTCTGTAAACTGATGGGCCATAATTTCCAGAATATGTCATTAAGTGGAAAAAAACATTGCGCAAAGAGTATATGTAGAATGCAACCTTTTGTATAAGAAAAAAAGGGAAACACGTTTGTATTTGCTTATTTTTACAAAAAGAAATAAGAAAGATAAAATTGTTTACCTACAGAGGATGGGTGGGCAGGAGATAGAAGGGATAAGGAGGGGAATGGGATTTGTATCATGCCTTTTTTATATAGCTTTGACTTCTGAACGAGGTTAATATTTTACAAGTTTCAAAAAGCAAGTCAATAAGAACGGGGAAGCAACTAAAACTGAATGCCAACAATGACAAATAAACCTAACTGTGTATCAAACAAATAACAACTACACATTAATTCAAATAACTTTGGAACACAATTCTCTGTATACTCTCAGTAGGATATATTCTAAGAACTTCAAAGAAATCTTGAGTTTCACTTAATACACTTATGGGGAGTAGGGTTGATGTAGTAATTCTGAAATTCTTTCATTCGTGTATAAGATTTGGTAAGAGAGTATGTACATGGTTGTTGGATTCTCATTCAGGGAGAAGGGAGATATAAATATGAAATGGGAGGAGTGCAAGACCTCTAAGATGCTGGATTGGAATTATTGGCATGAATTCATCATTCTGAAGTTGTATCTCCTAGCTCTGAATGCTAAGAGGGCCTAGAAACAATGACTCTCTAGTAACAGTGAGCATACCTCGCATTCAGATCTTGGTATCCAAATACCATTCTCTGAACGGAATGAGAGCTCTTTGGAGAAATGCACGATTCCAGGACTGGGGCACAGAAACTACAAGATGAGTCTGGAATATCCATATATTGTGCCCAAAAGTTTTGAAGTTCTCCAAGAATACGGAGGACACATCAGATGGACAGAGAAACTACTTTACAGGGTTCCTCTTCATCACATTCGGCACAATTTATATATCAAAATGAATAATAACAGAAGTAAATTGTTACTGAATACAAAAAGTGCACTGACCATACTGATCATTTTAAAAACATTAAAGGGGGAGGCAGAAGGGGGAAAAACTCTTATTCACAGGAGGGGGCCCGCAAATAAATATAGAAGGAATGATATCTGTGAAATACATAGGAAACTTTGAGACTGGGTAATGACTCTGTTCCCAATCAGGTTTTCACTCATGGTTTTAGCATCTGTTGGTCACTCTCTTCTTTTTTTCAGTTTTAGGCTAATATGAAGAAAGCGACTATAAACATTTGTGAATGTATTCATTTCTCTTGAAGTAAGTGCCTAAAAGCACAGTTGCTGGCTCACACTGGATGTAAGTGCATGTTTCACTTTATAAGAGACCACATACCATTTCACACACACCCCATCCCGATCCCGGTTCTAGGATCATGCGCCGCCTTTCGTTGTTCTCTCTTTAACCTTGTGGTATCATCCAGGAGAAATGAGGGGAAACATCCTCTAAAGGACTTGTACAATCATGTTCAAAGCCACACTGTTTTTTGTGAACTCCAAACCAGAACCAGCCCAAATGTTCACCAAAAGTAGGATGGGTAAATAAATTTTGATATAGTTATAACAATGGGGATATGATGCAGCCAGCAATGAGAAAAGAACCAATTAATACTACATGCAACAATATGGATGAGTTTCACACATACAATTTTGTGTGAAAGAAGCCAGACCAAAACAGGTACATCCTGATGATTCCATTTATATAAAATTCAGTAATAGGCCAAACTGGAACACAGCAAAGGAAGTCAGAAAAGTGATTCCCTATAGGACTGAGGCGTGCAGGAGAGGTTCCTGATATGCTGCTAATACTCTAAATCTACCTAAGTGTGCATTACTTGGATGTGCTTGCTTTGTGAAAACTTACCAGGCTGTACATTTATGATGACTGCGCCTTTCTGTACATTAGTTTTGCTCATATATATATATATATTTTTAAATATATATAAAAATAAATTTTAAAAAAAAGAGCCAACTTAACCCTGATGCCAAAACTAAGCAAAAAGAATAATGAATCCTTTCTGAGTTCATTTTAAACTTTAGGTTTCAGAAGGTGTGCTTATTTTCTGACTTCCTAAGCTTTTTGGGAAAACTTCCCTATGATTAGCACGTCCTAGTGACAATACTCGGGATGGGAGCGTACAGGGAGAAAGGCACTTCGAGGCTCTGTGTTGGGTGCACATCGGCCTGCACGTCTTTATGGAAAGAAATTTGACGATACACATCAAGAGAATTAAAAAGACTTATGCGCCACTTTATCTGATAATTCCCCTCCAGGAATGTATCCTAAATCAACATCTTAAATATTTATGAACAATGATATAAAGTTATACACTAAAAAATGTTTTAGAAAAGAAAAACCTTTGAAGGTAATACTTACAATTGGCGTTCCAAAAGGAATGTAACCTGCGAGGGGAGAGAAGAGGGTCAGGTCTTCCAGTCCCACCCCACTCCACCCCATCCACCTCTCAACAGAGACAGTGGAAGAGACTTCCGGGTTTGGTCTTGTCAATGGCCCTGATGGGCACCTCCACCCCCAGACCTTTTCCTGGCTCAGCCCTCCAGGATAGAAGGCTCCCCTGTGTCCCTCCACCACCCTCTCTCTGTCCCCCTTTAGACAGACACTTCTCACTTGCCTCCAAAACTCAGAGGCCCATTGCTGAGGGCAGAGCTGCCCACTGCTGGGGGGCCACCATGCTACACTCAGCGCTCGTCCCATGACTTCCTCCATGAGGTACGACATCCCCAGCCCACACTCACGACACACACTACGCTGTCTTCACAGGCCCTGGAATGTCCTCCTTCTCTCACCTTGCCTTTCGAGCACACATCTTTACTTCCCCGGCATCATGACCGATTCTGGAAAGGGAACTCCCCACGCACTTGAGGTGTGTACCTCGACATGCCACAGGTCCTCTGTAACTTTCTCGTACCCTGGCTGGACATCCTCCGTAGGGCAGGAGAGAGCACCGTTCCCTCACTGCTCACGGCCCCGACACGGTGGGAGGCTCCCTCCACGGCCCCCACCCTGCTGTCAGTGGGCGGCCTTGTGTCCCTGACTCTGACTTACGGCAGCCAGTCAGCCGGTGGTGGGACAGCGGACAACCATGCTTCTCTGAGCTCTCGAAAGCAAAGGGTCATGTGCTGAGTGTGTGTAACTGTGCATGCACACGAGCCGTCATGTCACTCTACCGCCCACGTCCCTCTGGAGACAGATCCAGGGTTTGCCTGGACAGTGACAAGAGAAGCCAGGCTCCAGGTGAGAGCCTGCTGTGGCCGCGTGCAGCGACTGGGAGCACCTACAGCCATGGCTACAAGCCGCTCCGGCCTTTGCGCCTGGGAGTTTCTCACGGCCAAGCAAGGAGGATCCCTGGGCACGCAGGCCTCAGTTGGCACAATGATGAACCATGGTTGTTTTTTCTCTCACCCACATGAGGTCAGGCTCTCTGGGGGTGGGCATCCTGACCGACCCAGCTGCGAACAGCCCCCGATAGAGACCCTTTCTCCCCTCCCCTGGGGACTTTCCAAGGCACCAGCCAGGAGCCCTCCACCCAGCCCTGCAAGAGTGCCCCGGTGCCCTGAGAAACGGCACGGGGGAGGCACCAGCATTCTGCCGTGTGACTCCGCACAAGGCCTGCAGCCTCTCAGAACTACAGGTGGGACACACGCACGGTGCGCGCAAGCGCTTTCTAGGCTACTAAGCTCGTGCATACAGAGCTGTCCCTCCGGTGACCACAGGGCGGGGACTTCCTGGCCGCAGGGATCTTATGGCCACTCTCCCACCCCACCCCCTCTGCCACTGGTCTCCACAGAATGGGGATCCACCTTCCGTGTGGGCACTCGTGCAAATGCAGTGCATGCATTCTGGAGTAGAGGGGAGCCTGGGGCTTAAATGCCTTTAAGGGAACATGGTTTGGAAGGAAAGAGCACAGTGTGCACAGGTAGGTAAGGGAGGAGTGACTCACAGAAGGCAGGGCTTGCCGGAATCCGGGGTCACCCCTGAGGCTGCCGCTCAGTGAGTACTGTGTAACCGGGGCGGGAGCGCCACATTCCCCTGTGGAGGCCTCCGCCCCACCCCCACTGCTCAGGCAGAGAAAGCAGACAGGCACATTTTTTCTAAAGCCCCAGAGGTGATTCTGAGGCCTGGCCAGAGGTCTGTAAGGTCGAGCCAAGGTGAATATGCAGGTGCAAATGTGGCCACGTGTGTCACAGGTTCTGCCCTTCCTCAGCTCGCTACATCTGGATGCTCCCGGAGCTGTGACCATGGTAAGTACCCGAGGCTAGGCAGAATCAGAAGGGTCCCACGGGCTTACCTGACATTCTAAAGGGCATGAAGATCTTCTCATTGGTATCTGGGTGTAGAATAGCCTAGCAAGAGCAGGGAACAAGGCACAGGGTGACTGTGAGGAGCGGTGGGGGAGCAGACAGGGGGATGGGAGACGGAGGAAGGAGGGAAAGGAGAGCTCCCCCAGAAGGACTGGCCAGTCAATCCTTTCCCATCATTCAAGGCAAGAGAAAACCAAAACATGGGCCACCAACAGGGCTTTTCCTGACTCACACTTAAAGCTGAACGCAGGGGAGTGGGACTGAGTCTACCTTGCAGGTCCTCTGTCCCCCATGCCTAGTATTTAGTAGGCATGTAAGAAGCATTTTGTAGAAGGACCCCACAGGGAAGGAGTTCAGGGGCCCAGGGAAAGGCAAGGGACCTGAGCTCCGGCAGTCAGAAACTGAGGCCCCGCGTGTTAGGGAGGAAGGAAGGGCAAGGCAGTTGGGCTGGCAGCTGGGGGCTAATGGGAGGGGAAAGGCTGAGCAGCACAGCTGTGGATCCCCAGGACAGGGCAGGGCAAGGGAAGGAAACAAATCCAAAACTGAATTACCTGCTTGATTTTCTGTGCACTCCAGAGCTGCAAGGAAGGAAGGATGGGAGAGAGAAGAAAAAGAACAAAAAAAAGGAAAAGAAAAGAAAGGACAAAAATGAAAAGCATTTATCAATTGAAGGTCTCATAAGCCACATTTTTTAACCAAGAGACCCAGCTCCAAAGGGCATAAGAGGCTCAGGTTGTCCTGGTGCCCCCAGGCCTGGTAGCTTCCCTGGGACTGTGGCATCAGACATCCCAGGACAGCAGAACCAGGGGATCTCACGCAGACCATCCAAACCAGGGGTTCTCTATTCTGGCTACGCTGTAAAATTACTTGAAAAATTCTTCCAGCAATTTTCTAGTTAATTCTAAGGTTTCAATGAAGACACTTGAGTACGTCTCCTGGAATCACTAGAAGCAGCATAGCACGGATTTTTCAAAGCTGGACAGACTGCCTGGATTCCTGGCTTTGCCCCTCCTTCCTCTGAACCTCCATTTCCTCACTTGTAAAATGCGGGTAATAGTGGTGCCTCCACCATCGTGGAAGAGGTATAGGAAAGGTGCCTGGAGCAGCGCTGGGCACAGAGTAGGTGCTTGACCGCGGCTGACTGCTGTGGGTATTATGATCCCTATTGTTGTGGTTGTTATAAGAAGGTTACAAGGAGAAGAAAGTTGCTTTCAAATAAGCGGTGAGGTTTTCTCTCCAGCACAGTGTGGGAGACAGGCTGGATGGACAGAACCATTGCTAATTCCTTCAAATGATATAAACACTGTATCTCATTGAGTCTAAGATATCAGCGATCCTAAGACGCACTATCATGTGCCACCGAGAGGAAAACTTTAACATAATCCCAAGACCTCCATCCATTAAAAGACTCATCCCATTTGAGAGACATTAAAATGTGGTAAGAGAAACTTTTAGAATCAAGAAAACATAGTGAATAAAAATGTACATGTGGGCAAAGCAAAGGCAGTGCGTTTTTAAAGGAGCAAGAAGGTATGAGGTGAGAGGGAGGAGGTGGCCAGCAGTTGATGTTAGTTTTACAACAGAACGGTTCAGTTATGCTTCAGTTTTGTGGCACTGTTGTCATCTGGAATATAAATTAAGCTGCAGAAGGCCACCAGGGAGCAGAAACAGAAGCATAAGATTGAAGAATTCACATTTATGCATTTTACTCACATCAGAGTCCTTCAACCCTTAATTCACACCCTAATTACCCTTATTTTAGATACATTTCAAACATATTTGATTGTGATTCCAGACCACGAAGATTGAAGTGGTCAATTTTTTAAAAATAATAATTATGGAAAAAGGGGACTGAAGGGAGAAAAACCAAATGCAGAATTGCTGTTGGCCAAAGAAGGTAAGTCAGAGCGTAACAGCAAAGAGGTAAAACAAAGTAATAAAAGGCCGATCCCCTTTGCTCAGAAAGTGCCTCCAATCCCAGCACCATCTTCGGTGTGACCCCAGGCCCTGTGCAGACTCCTGACACCCCATATTTCCCACCCAGGATCAGAATCTCCTATTTCTAAGTCCAGCTCCTTGGAGGCAGGAGCTTGTCTTCCAAGGCTGTCACCCATCATCTCCCACAGTGCTGGGCACACAGAAAATCCAAGGCTATTCTAAAATTAAGATTTTTTTAAAAAAAACCATGCAGATCTCTTCATACAATTCAGAAGGAAGGGAGGGAGGGAGGGAGGGAGGGAGGCAGGAAGGCAGGGAGGGAGGAAGGGAGGGAGGGAGGAAGGATCCAGTGGAGGCTGGTGGGGCAGCAAAGCCATGAGGTGAAGGAGCCCAGGTCCTGGACGATGGCCTGTGCCCAGTTCCCAAGCAGCACTGGACTCTGACATGAGAGAGAAACAGACCTTAGTGTGTAAGTTCCTGAAATCTGGGGTTGTTTGTTACAGTGCTTGGCTCACCCTGACTAACACAGAGGCTTAAATGAGATGTGTATATCTAAAATACTCAGCCTACAGAACATGTTCCATGAATGCCTAAAACAGAGCAGTCATTCAAATGAGCAATATATTTTTTTAACGGACTTAATTATTTTTCAAAGCAACTTCATCTCTATTGTCTTACCCCTACAACACGCCTGTGAGGTGGACAGATTATTTTCAGACAAGCGAACTCATCTCAGAGAGACCAAGTAATTCAGCAGGGTCCTAGGGGCTGGTGGCAGGATGGAGCTGGGCCCCCAGGCCTCCTGGCCTCCAGGCTCGTGTTCTCCCTACTCTCCAGGGGCCTCCGGAGCAGATCGATGTCTGGTCTGGCCCGAGTGACTGCCAGGCCTGAGGCGCGAGAAGAGGAAGAGGGTTAGCTGACATCCTCCTGGGGTCCCAGAAACTCCTTCTTGCAGCCGGGGGCTAATGCCCCTCACCAGCACCTGCTGCTCCCCTCCTGCCCAAGTCCAGCTGAGTAGCGCAGTGCTGGCAACCCATGGGCACATCCAAGCCCCTCAGGTTCAAGGACTGCCCCCTCCATCCCCACCCCGCCAGGAGCAGGGATGGGAGAAGCAGGCGGATGCTGCTCATCGGCAAAGGCAGAAGTTCAGTAAGGCTGTCAGCAGGCCAGGCCAGGGACCCAGAGCTACAGAGGTGTTCCCCACCCTGCAATGACATCACCACACCCACGGCCCCGGGCAGGCTGGTGCCACGGAGACGAGCGACGACAAAGCCTCACACGCTAACTCCATGCTTCTCCCTTTGGCTGAGCACCTTCCCTCCCATTATTTGATTCTCACCCTTGGAAACCTGTTCTATAGGCCAGGTGAGGAAACCACAGCGCAGAGTCACCTCCAAGGTGTCGGGCAGAGCCAGAATGACAGCTCATGACCTCTCACTCGGATTCATTCATCCTCACTCATTCATTCACATTTAGCGAACAAGCGTGATGTGTCGGACGTCCTTCTGAGGGCTTTGTACATATTGACTTATCTAATCTCCTCAACAACCCCATGAGGCAGGAGGTAGTCTACCCCCCACTTCATAGATACGGAGACTGAGGCACAGACAACGTACATGACTTGCCCACAGTCCCACAGCAGCACTGGGATCTGAACCCTAGCAGTCTGGTTCCCGAATCCCCACTCTCGACCGCCACCTGCACCTGTCTCTAAATGTTAGCACACCGGTGCATGCTGTTCTGTCCCTTTAGGCACCTACATGTTGTAGAGATCTTTCCATAGCAGGGCGCAGAGAGCAGTCCTCCGCTTCCTAACAGAAACCTTGAATGAATATATTGTAAACTGTACCCTATGAGTGGACTTTTAGGCTATTTTCCATCTTTTTTTTTTTTCTTGTGGAAAAATATACATAACTGAACATTTACCATTTTAACCATTTTTAAGTGGCAGCTCCGTGGCATTAAGTACATTCACATCATTGTACCGCCATCCACCATCCACCTCCTTTTCATACTCCCCATCTGAAACTCTGTACCCAATAAGTCCTAACACCTTATTCCTCCCTCCCCCAGCTCCTGGCACCCACCATCCTACTCTCTGTGAATCTGACCGCTCTAGCTATTTCCTATAAGTAGAATCATATGGGATTTGTCCTTTAGTGACTGTCCCATCTTTTACTATTATGACCATGCTCCAGTGACTTTCCCTAAACTTATCATTATCATACCATCAGCATGTAAAGAAAAAGGATAAATGTATGCAGAAATCTCTGGCAGGATACAGAAGAAACTAAAGGTTACTCTAGGGAGAGGAAGGGGAGCAACTGGGGAAACTTATTTTTTATCCTCTACTCGTTTTATAGCTTAGAAGTCTGTAGATTGTTCGTATGTTCCCCATTCAAAATAATCAGTAAAAAATTAAGAGTAACCACTAGAAAAATAGCAATAGGGTGCACAACTTCTAAACTCTTTATCGACCTCTATGGCACAGACTGTTAAGTGTCCAACAAAATCTATGTCCCCTTCTTCCAAAATAATAGAACAGTGGTGGGCAGGTGGCCGACCTACCACGCTGTATTTCCCAGCCTCCACTGCAGTTAGGCTCATCCATGTGCCTGAGTCCCCCAGTGGCATCTGAGGGGAAGAGAGATGGGCCTCTCCCTGGCCAGCAACTGCCACCCCCCAACCATGCTTTTTGCCCCCTTCCTGCAAGCCGGAGCACATGCGTGGCTGCAGCCCAGGCTGGGAAGACAGCTCAAGGAGATGGGGGAGAAACATGATGGAAGGAGGCTGGGTCCCTGAGTGATCCTGTGGAGCTGAGCCATCTGCCCACCTGGAACTTGAACTATTTGATGGGAGAGAAAGAAACTTCTTAACTTACTTGAGCTGGTACATTTTGAGATCTCTTTGTTACAGCAGTTAGTATAACCCTAACTAAGATAAGCCATTTGGGATTATAGGAAATCGCCTCCCATGATACAGAAGAAGGAATGAAACCAAAAGTAGTGTTTGTGACATCCAGCAATGCTCCCAGCTCAGCAGGCAGGTGAGATGGGAGGGATATCTCCATTTTAAACTAAAATTCCTACACATGACCTGATCTTGTTTGGGCTCATCCATCTCTAGGCTGCAGCAACAACAGTCAGTCATGGATTTTGGTTTTGGCTCAGCCACTAATGTGCATGGTCTCCTGTGCAAGCCATTGCACACCTTAGGCTTAGATTTTTTTTTTTTTTTTTTTTTTTTACTTAATCAGTCAGGAGAAAGGGCAGGAAGGGCCCCTTCCTGTGTGATGATGCCAGACCCAGCCCATAGAGAGATAGGACAAGGACACCTTGGGTCTGGGCTTTTCCCTGGAACCCACTGGACCCATGAGTCAGATGCTGGAGGCAGGAATGGCAGCAGAACCCCAAGCCAAGAGCTGGTTGCTAGCTTGATGTTTCACAAGCCAGTCCTGCACACAGGTTACAGGAGAGGATCGTCCTGGGCTGTAAAGCATTTGATGGGAAGCAAAAGAGGGGCAGTGGACAGTCCAACCACACTGAGAATCTAGGACAGAGTCCTGGCATCTCTTCAGCCTGGGAAGCAGCTACACTTTAACCTGCAAATTCCTCAACCTTTAACCTGCAAATTCCTCGACATGGCATGTCTCCTCTGGGCTCAGCCCATGTCCCTCCGTGCCTCTTGCGGAACATAAAAATGTGTGGCCCCAATCCTTTGGACCTTACTCACTGCAGCAACAAACCAGTGTGGACGTGAGATGTTGGACCTTGCTTGGTTTCTCAGCGTGGGCAATGAGGACAGAGTGGGGGCGGGGGGAGCAGTCTGGGTGAGAGGTTGCTGGAACAATGCAGAAGTTGGATGCTTTCAGAAATGGCCAGTGCTTCAGCAGAGCTGCCATCTGAACCTATTAGAACCCCAGTGTAGAGGCCAGGGGAGGGGCAGAGGGTGGGCCCCAAACATGCTACAGAAGGAAAAGCCCCGCCTTCTGGGGGCGGAGCAGGGCATACCCCCAGCACCCAGACCCCAGATGGAGGAGCAACCGCCCCCAGTCTGGCTCACTCCCCTTCCCCTCTGCCTCCTTCCAAGCTGCTTCTCCAAACCTCTAAAGGCAGCAGAGACAGAGCCTATTTAAAACAACCTCCAGAAGGTAATTAAACGGAGCCGAAGGGGATCCTTCTGTAAAGCAAAGGATGCCTCCATAAAACAAACAAAACAAAAAAACCTTCCTAATTTATCATTTGGGCCAATCCCATTACTCCTTACCATTAATTTTGTTGCCATGGTTACTCCCAGGTAACATGTACATATGCAAGTCTATGTGGGGTGAAGGCACCCCCCCAATCCTACAGATTCCTAAAAGGAGAAAGAACATTTCCCCCCTAGTTCAGCAGCAGTCATTTCTCCTGTATACATGCAGTTTCTCTAAGAGGGCAGACCTGGGAGTCAAACCCTCGTTTGAATTCCAGATCGCCCACTTGCTGGCCATGTGATTTGGGGCAATTTACTTAATCCTTTTGCACCTCCGCTTCCTCATTTGTAATATGGGGATATGAATACTTACTTTCAAGGTTATTGTGAAGATTAAAGAAAATTCATTCACTTATTCAACAAATATTTACTGAGCACCTATTATGTGCTGGGCTCTACTCTAGGCACTAAGAATACATCAGTGAATAAAAAAGACCAAAAATCTCTGCTTTCATGGAGCTTATATTCTAGTGGCAACAGACAATAAGCTAAAAATAATAAAAATAATAGGTAAATTCTCTGCTATGTTAGAAAGGTGGGTGCTTCAGGAAACATGGGAAAGTGGAACAGGGCAAGGATAGAGGGTGCGTGTGTGGTGGCAGTGGGGAGGAGGGTACAGCAGCAGGGAAGGGAGTCAGGGTAGTTGTCATTCAGGTAACACTGGAGGAAATACTTGAAGGACGGAGTGAGTCATGCAGATATCTGGTGGGAGACTGTTCTGGCAGCCAGAACAGCCAGTGCAAAGGCCCTGAGGCAGAAGTGGGCATGCCCAGCATGTTTGAGGAATAGCACAGGAGGCCAATGTTGACTGGCGTGGACTGAATAAGGGGAGAGTAGTAGGAGACAAGATCACAGAGGAACGGCCCTTCTAAGGACTGTGGCTTTTACTCTGAGTGGAAAGCAGGGACACTACACGGTTTCTGGAGCAGTGGTTCTTACAGAAGGGTGATTTTGCACCCAGGGGACATTTGGCAATGTGTGGTTGTCATGACTTGGGGGGTGGGGGTGCTACTGACATCTAGTTTGTAGAGGCCACGGATGGTGCTAACCATCCTAGTGCACAGAACAGCCCCTACAACAAAGAATTATCGGGCTCCAGATGCCAAGAGCACCAAGGCTGAGAAACCCTGCAACCAAGGAGCAAATAAAATAATGTATATGTTCACAGATGACCCTGGGTGCTGTACTGGAAGTACACAGAGGGGCCCAGGTAGAATAGAGAGACCCCCCAGGAGGCCACCGCAATGCCCCGGCCCAGAGATGCATCCACAGCACCCGGTGCAACACCTAGCACATCCTACACATGCTTCAGCTACGATTGCTCACTGGCCTGTCCTACGCTGACCATAAGGGCCAGACTGTGGCTAGCCCACACGGGTCGGTTCCTCACCAGGATCCCAGAAGCCTGAGGCCAGGGGTCAGGGTAAGGAAGGGGAGGTGTCAGCCAAGCCTTCCTTTCAGCCAGCTGCTGACACCCAGAGAAGATTTGGGGTGCAAGTATTTTTAATTCCCCGGTATTTTCTCTGCTATTTTCAGCAAAGCTCAAACACAGCTGACCCCATTTCCCCTCTGCCAGAGGAGGAGACTTGCAGGATCTCTGACACTAGCTGCCCTTTCTCCTTGGCAGGTTGCTGGCAGAATCCACCCTTCGTGGGGCCCCTGGGCGACCAATGGATTATGCTGGGTGCAGAGTAGGCACTTACTAAGGCAAGCGGGTCCCCGGCTCCAGGGGAACGTGGAATGATGGGCAAGAACTGCACTCAGAAGCCTACAGGGGCTCCCAGAGACCTCCTCAACTCATTCCTGCCCACTCCAGGAGCTTCCAAGCTGGCTTCCCTAACGGCACTTACCCTCCCACAACCACCTGGCCCTCAGACCAGTGCAACCCCAGGATGCATTCAGGCTACTCCCTTGCTCAAGAGCTTCCTGTAGCTTCCCCTTGCCCCATACAGCACATCAAGCATCTCTACCTGGGTCTCAAACACTTGTGCAATCGGTAACTTCCCAACTGCCTCTCCAGCTTCCTCTCTCTGGTCCCATCTTCCCTCCCTGCTCCTCTCCCTCCCCTGACCCCATCTCTCTCTCCACTCCACTCCACTTCTCCCTCTGGTCCCATTCACTGCAGCAGGTCTCTGTCTACACACTACACCAACCACTTGTGTCCCCTCCATGAGGCCTTCCTCACCCCCTGCATTCTCAAGACTCTCTCCCTGCTGGACTCCTACCTGCCTTGGCATGAACGTCACATGGCCTAGCCTCCAGCCTGGCCCTTAGCGCCCGCCTCTGTGTGGTCACCTCATCTGTGCTGGGAGCTGGCTGCGGGAGGGCAGCAACGGGGTGTGCTCATCTCCCCCTCAGGCCCACCACCCAGAGCACCTACTACATACAGGATGCTCAGCAGATGCCCGGGGCCTGCACTAACTGTGTGTGAACCGCACAGGTGTAACTGGGCTATAGACCTTCACAAATGCCAAGCTCCTTTGCCTCCCGTGTTTGCACACATCGGTCCACTCCACAGAGTATTCCCTTCCCTTCCAAACCCACCTTCAAGTACTAGGTGAAAGATGGGCATTGGATCTACCTGGCTATGGGACCTTAGGTAAGAAATGTAACCTCTCTGAGACTCAGTTTTCTTTCCTGTAAAATGGGGTTAATACAGGCACCTACCAAAGAGAGTTCCTGTGAATATTAACTGAAATACGTGTAAAGTGTTAATACTTAGTGCAATGCCTGGAACTCGGTAAGCACCAAGTGAGTGGTGGCTCATTACCATGAGGGAGTCTCTCACCTTTAACCCCACCCATCTCCATGCACACCCAACCACCGCAGCAACACCCCGGCATATAAAGTGCCCACAGCAGGGTCAATATCCAGAAATCTAGTTCAGTTGCCTATGCTTACCCTTTTGCTCTCATCTACGGCTTTGTTGTGTAACTGAGAGCTACAGTCTTTATTGGGGCTCCCAGCACATCAAATTTCTACTTGTCAAGCCCAAAGGGTAAATTATACTTATTTTTATTTTATCCTAAGGACAATTTTTCACTGGTATAGCAACCTTTTAACAAGTTAACAGTCTCTGGAGGAGGTATCAGCCACCCACTAACAGAAGACCAAACAAAGGCCATCAGGTGTGAACAGACTAGCAATCCACTTGTGTATACCCGCTGGTGAGATGGCATAACCGGAGGCCGGGTTAGATAACAAACTAGGCAGGTTACCCAGTGCTGCCCGTGACATGGGGACAGGCCCGCAGGCGTCAGGAGGCAGCCACGGGCTTCCAATCCACATGCCTGCAAAAGGACGTCAGAGTGGGCACAGAGCCCAGGGCAGATGAGGCAGCTGTCCAGGCTGAGATCAAGAGCCACCCTGGGCCTGGACATGACTTGTGAGCAGGGCCGGCCTGGACCAGGAATGGGGGACCATCGTTAACTCTAGACTGCTGAGGCTCCCCCAAACCCTGGGCTTATATGTAATCACCCACCCACCCGGTTCCTGTCTGTGGAGGCCAGAGGGGCTGCAGCTTTGTAGAGGAGGCCCAAGTTGGGGAAGCATTGTAATCTGAGTCCATATCGTCCAATCCCTGATGCTCTGGAGAGCCAGGAGGACCAGAAAGGGAGGGAGAGGGAGGATCTGATTAGTAAGGGGGCCGAGCAGCAGGCTCACACCTAGAGCACTGTGCTACCCACCCACCAGATGGACACTGCAGGCATCACCAACAGGAGCCAGAACTGGGAAGCACGGCTAATGCCAAGATCCGCCCCCCCCCCACTGCCCCTCCTCCCAGCTCCCTGGAGGCACATAGGGGCTTTCAGCACAGAAAACAAAAGAGGCCCAGGAAACAGGACAGGCAACTTTAAGCTACTGAAGGGAGTAGAGAGGAGAAATGTGGCCTCATTTGCCAAAAACTCTGGATGCTGGAGGGAGTCTCAAGAGGCCAACCTCAGCTAGAGGGTGCTTGGGTTGGGAGCCGACGCAGGGTGAGGAAGGGCTGGGGGGCTGAACTCACCCCTGACAGGTCCAAGAGGAACTGCTGAGGTCTGAACACCACTTTGGTCTAGCGAGGGCATGTCAGGTCATGCAACCGAGGCTCCTCAGTGCCCATGCCAGAGGGAAGTACTGTGCTCAGGGATGATTTGGTCACGGCCTGTCCTTCCTAATGGCAGCACAGATGCCTGAAGATAGACCCTGTCTAGCCAGCACTGTCCTGTCTCTCATCACCCCCCAGGGCACTGCACAAGGACGTCTGGCCAAGGTGCTCCATCAGCTCACACATTTGCCCTCCTTTCAAGTGGCCAAGTGGAGCACATTCATCTGGACTTCCCCTGGAAGGGCCTGCTGTCTCTGCTCATGATGTGCCTCCTCACCTGGACACCTCCCACCCACGGCGTCTCCTGGCCAGCCCCTTCTCATCCCTCAAATCTCAGGCAAGAATCTCTTCCAAACAGTTTGGGCAGGTTACACCTTCCTCTGCTCTCCTACAGTATCATGGCTTTTCACAAACATTCCCTAGATTCTGGGGGTCCATGAAGCAAGATTTTTGTCTACTTTCTTCCTTGTTCTCTCCCCCAGGCTCCAGCACCAAAACTGGCCTGCAGGTGCTCCATAAATACATATTAAATGAACTGGGGTGGGGAGAGCTGATGGCTAAGCCACCTACCCCAGGAACATTCGGCCAAGCACTAGTGTGTCATGTTGGCAGCCCAGAGCCTCAGCATGGGCTTTGCACCTAAAGGTGTTAGAAGGCAAGGGAAGTGCCTCATAGAGTTACCAAAAGAATGGAAGAGGAGACAACAGCAGAGGAGGGACAGCTACATGGTTTTGGATGGAAAATAAGTAGAGTTTTAGTAACTGATCCAGTAGAGAGGAAGAGACCATCCCCTAAGTGCCTGCAGAGCGCATGCTTAAAGAGCCAGTCCATTGCCCTCAAAACACCAGCAAAGCTCAGGACTTGGAGGGACCAGGAACCTTAGGAAAAAAGGGCTAATCATAAGGCTAAACATAGGGAATTGGTTAAAAGTCTGTCCTCAAAGCAGTAAGATCCCAAGGTCTTTGCCATATAGCAAGGTGACTTTTACCACTCTCACCTGTGTTCCCCAGATGCTGGAGGTTTATCAGCCTTCTGGAGAAACTGAACCCAAGTGATCCCAGACTTGGGAACACCAGCACAGTGGAGGATGGGAGTAGGTGAGATTCAAAGCAGGGAAATTAATGGAAGTCTGCAAAGCGAATATTGGGACTCCAGCCTCCTCTCCCTACGTGGATTCCAGAATGCAGAGAGATAAGATGGCTACTGTATTCACAAAACAAGAAAAGAATTCTATTAAGAAGAATTTTAAAAATAAACAATCAAAGAGCTCTTGGAAATTAAAATTATACTAGCTGAAGTTAAAATTTCAGTCAGTATGCTGAAAATAAACTCAGGGAAATTTCTTTCAAAGCCACACAGAATGACAAAGTGATGGAAGAGAAGAGAAAAAAATATAAGACAATCTAAGTGTCAATCTAAAATGCTGAATATTTGACTAATAGGAATTGCAGAATAAGAAGAAATTATCAAAGAAACAGTATAAGAAAATTTGCCAGAACTGAGAGTAGGAGTCTTCAAATTAAAAGGGGTCACCAGGAACCCAAAATAATGAATTTTAAAAAGAGATGGCATTGTGGAATTTCTGAAATAAATTTAATAGAGAACATACTAAAGATTTCCAAAGAGGGAAAATGGGTTACTTGCAAAGAATCAGAAATGAAATGTATCAGATTTCCAAAAGCTATACTGACGTGAGAGACAATAGAGCAATGTCTTCAAAATTCTGTAAGAAAATATCTGTCAACCTAGAATTTTCTTCTCAGCCAACTGTCAATTAAGACTGAGTGCAGTGGTGCCTGGGTGGCTCAGTCGGTTGGCGTCTGCCTCTTTATTTCTGCTCAGGTCATGATCTCAGGATTGTGGGATCAAGCCCCACGTCAGGCTCTGTACTGGGCATGGAACCTGCTTAAGAGTCTCTCTCTACCCCTTCCCCATTCTCTCTCTCTCTGTCCCCCTGCCAAGAAAAAAAAATCCTTAAAAAAAAAAAAAACACTGAGTGCAGAATTAATTTTCAGACATAAAAGGACTCACAATTTTCTTCCCATTTACTCTTTTTTTAGGAAGCTACTAAAAGAGGTCTTCCACCAAAATGAAAGTGTACATCAACAGGAAGGCCTGGAGCTGGAGGAGTTGGATACCAGAAAGGAAAATTTCAGAGGGGAAAAGGGAACTGAAGGACAGGAGTTTTCAGATTGAAAGGAGGCACTGAAAATATCAAAAGTCTCCTAGAGGATGTAGTAAGAGGTAGAGACCATGCCAATGTGAAAAACTGAGGCAATCATTAACTCCAGGTAAAACATAAAGTTGAACAAGAGAGAAAACAAGAATTAGTAAATGCTATTTATATCATTGTAATAATGTG
Organism: Neomonachus schauinslandi; assembly: GCF_002201575.2. Taxonomy (NCBI): domain Eukaryota; kingdom Metazoa; phylum Chordata; class Mammalia; order Carnivora; family Phocidae; genus Neomonachus; species Neomonachus schauinslandi. The sequence continues at coordinate 49,487,483 of NC_058412.1, read as the reverse complement.
AATCGTGAATACCTATAAACCCCCAAATCCATAATAACTATTTTGGGAGAGTGATGAGGATGGGGAAGAGACGTGTGTTTTTTAATGGGGGTAAATAACAAGACAGTTGAATCCAGCTGAATACAAAATAACTAGGTGAAAAATAGGACTATAGATAAGCACATTAGTTCGACATGGATTTCTATCTGAAGAAATAGCTAAAAGTATTTGTTTCTGGAGAAAAGGAATGGGAATTGAGGAGGGATGGGGGCAGCATACTATTTTTCCTTCAGGTATTTTAGTACTATTTGATTTTTTGAACTATGCACACATATTACTTTTGTGGTTTTTTTAAAAGATTTTATTTATTTATTTGAGAGAGAGAGCAAGCAAGAGAGCACAAGGAGGGGGAGCAGCAGAGGGAGAGGGAGAAGCAGGCTCCCTGTTGAACAGGGAGCCCAATTCGGGGCTCAATCCCAGGACCCTGGGATCATTACCTGAGCCAAAGGCAAACGCTTAACCGACTGAGCCACCCAGGTGCCCCTGCGCACATATTATTTTGAAAAAAAAAAAAATTAATTAATTTTTTAAAAGATTTTAAAATAAAGTTTGTAAACAAAAAGAAAAACTTTGGCATGTTAACCATCAGTCCCTATAATCATTAAAGTAGCCCTACAGTGCATCCCTCTACCTTTCCTTCAAACCAAACACAACCATTAACATTTCACTTAGCTCTAGTTCACGTTCCTACCTGATATAAAAAAAGAAAAATGAAATTAGTATTCTAGCCTAATCCCCACTATCCTCTCTTGTCTTTCCCATCCTCAAGCTGAACTTTTGAGTAGTGGTATACTAGTAAATGTTTAAAAATCAGTTCTTTTGGGAAGAAAGTCTTGATTTGAAGCATTTGCCAATTTCCATGGTAGAAATATTCCCACATGGCTGATTTCAAGCTACCACTGTGACGTCACTGAATGTGGAACTGGGAAGAGATACACACATCAGCTCCAGGAAACTACTGCCTTTGGGTCTCACTTGCCTTTTCAGCCTCCATGCTTCCCACGAGACCCAGGGTATGGGAGAGAACTGAATGTCTCCTCCAAAAAGCCAGAAGTCCACATGGCTATGTAGAAGCATAGAAGTGGATAATGAAGGAAAGAGAGTGGTTCTGGCTGCAGGGAAGGGGATGTGACTTTGCCGCCTTCCTGCCCCCTCCCCCCCACTTCCAGCAGAATTACCTGTTCATTGGTGACGCCTGGCCGCAGGGTCCCATGCTTGTAGTCCTCCAGCAGCTGCACAGCCTCTCTCAGACGTCTCTGCAGAGGAAAGAAAAAAGACATTGAGGGGCACAGATCCAAGGCTCCTGCAACTCTTTCCCTTGCAAACAATAAAGAAGGATACAATTTAAGTGTCTTTCTATAGGAAAATGGCTAAATGACAGTGGTCGGATAATACTATAGACTATTATTGGGCAGTTTAAAAAGATGGACACTCCAATATCTGCCATGCCCCATTCTCTTCTAGAACCTTCTTACGTCCCCCTCAAGAGGTAGAGTCTATGTGTCCTCCCGCTGATTCTGGGCAGGCCTTCATGACTGCCTCAACCAATAGAGTATGGCTGAAGTGAGGCTATGTGACCTCTGAGGCTATGTCACAAAAATGCCTTGCATTTCCACCTTGTTCTCTTGGGATGGTCGCTCTTTTGGAACTCAGCCATCGTACTGTAAGGAAGCCCGAGCAGCATATGGAGAGACCCACCTGGACAGGAACCGAGGCGCTGGCCCATGGCTACAGCTGAGCTATCAGCTGACAGTCCATACCAACTCGCCAGCCGTGCAAGTGAGCTATCTTGAAATGGACTTTTCCTGCCCCCCATCAAACCACCCTAGTGGACGCCGCAAGAAACAGCGATAAACCATCCCCTCTGAGCCCTGTCCAAACTGAAAACCAGTGAGCAAAAGAACTGAAGTGTTTGAAGCCACTATATTTTGAGGTGATCTGTTACATAGCAATGAAAGGCTGATATACATAATGAAGTCAGATGCCAAAGAGTATGTATAAAGTTCAAAAACAGGCAAAGCTAATCTAACTAACATGGTGGAGGTCATGATAGTGTTACTTTTGGTGGGCGGGGGTGGTGCGGGGGGGTGGAGCAGGGTGCTGACTTGGAAAGGGCATGAGGGAACCCTTTGAGGTAATGGAAATGTCCAATGTCTTCATCTGAGTGGTGGTTACATGGGTATAAACATAAGTCAAAATGTATTAAGCCATAAACTTGGGATTTGTGCATTTTATCATATGTATGCTATACCTCAAAAAATTAACAAGAAACAGACAACAGCCATAGAAGGCAGCGTATGTCTGAGGGACCCAGACATCAGGGTTGTCCGGTGTGGGTAAAGAAACCCAGTGAAGCTGCCCTGTTCCCCCCTTTTTTTTTTTTTTTTTTTTTGTTCCCCTTTTGATAGAAGGACAAGGCTAGCTGAGGATGGAAATGCAGAGACCTCAACAGAAGCCCCCTGGTCTGAAGGCAGGATGCAACACCAGGAAGGGCTTCCAGGGGGCAGACAGGGTGTTTGCTGAGCCAGCGGATGGGGCAGTCCCATAGGATGGGAAGGAACAGCCGACTCACCGCGGGCCCAGACAAGCCAGTCAGACCACGTGACCCGTCAGGCCAGCAGGTGAAGTACCTGTGGACACTGGTCTAATCCAGGGCATCAGGGAGCAGGGAAACTTCTTACTTAGGCGCGGCCTGACTGCAGGAGAGTACTGCCCCTCCCCCTTCAAAGGTTTGCATATCAATTCCAAAATTCCAGAGTCTCTTCCCAGAATCTGTTTCCAAAGTGGAGATAGCTTGGTGGGATATTTTTGGCAGGGGTGGGGTGGGGGTGGGGCAACTAACCCATGCTGTTTGGAGAGAATGTCAGAAAACAATAGATAAGCACAAAAGATCGTTTTAAATCCCTCATCAACACACTACCTGAGATAACCACCGCAGAAGTGAGAATGGTTTAAACAGAGTGAGGACGATTTTCGTCCTGGATTTAATGCATTTGTTTTTTAACAAAATGGGATCGTGTTGACTGTTTTAACTTCTTAAGGTCACATGGCCACAACATGAGAAGTTTAGTTTTTGTACCCAGAGTTTAGTCAGACCCTTGCTGTGTGCCCCCAACCCGCCCCCCTGCACCCCCAAAGCCTCACAGTGATGGGGCAAGCTCCCCACCCCAAGCCTGCTTCCTCTCACGCCACAGCCTCTGCCACGGGACAATGAATGCTCTACTTTCCAGTGCTGAATGGTGAATGGCCCCGTGTTCTCATTATTTTCCCACTCCAGGGATTCTCCCGAGTTCCTATAACAACCTGGCCAGGCTCCATCTCATTTGACACAGTCATCAAAGGGAGGCCTCCTGCCACAAGAATAAGTTCCAAAGAGCCCGATCTTGGCATGGGTTGAGGGAGAACTAAATCCAAAGTTCCTGAAGACAAGTCTGAGAAATTAGGACTGGAGGAAGCTAGAACATGCTTTTCTGTTGCTGGGCCTTACTAAGCCTCAGCCAGGCCCCTCTGTCAGAGGCTGAGGGGCTGGGGCTCCAGGCCCCTCTGTGGGACAGCCAAAGCCCCAGGACACTTGCTTTAAAAGGTCCCTGAGGCCTGACTGCTCTGGGGGCTGGGCTCTTCATGGCAGAGAACGGGGCCATTACCGGGGAGACCTGAGGGATGGGAGGAGGGTCTCCCTGCTTTAAGCCCTTCTCTCACTCCAGTGCATTGTGAGGCTTGATGGAAGAGCCCTGGGCACTGGAGAGGTCTGGACAGCTGGAGGTCCGTGGTGGGTGAACTTTGCAGGAAGTCTTTTCAACCAGGAACAAACAGGCAGCCAGGCCCTGAACGCAAAGGCAGCAAGGAGCGGATGAAAGGCTCCTCTAGAGCCTTGGGCCAGGGGGAGAGTCGGCCCATGTTGCTTCCCAGACTCCCTCTTTGGCTTGCCTGCCTCTAGCTCACCTGCCAGAAAGTGTCACCTTGAGGTTATCTCCTGTATTTGATGGGGGCATGGTCTCCAGAAGGTCCTTCTGGAAACACTGGCACCTGGGAGGTCTGCTCCAGGGCAGAGAATTTGAACAGAGGAGAAGCCTGGCCTCGAGGGTCCTGCCCCAAAGCCCTGAGGGGTAGGAGAAGGAAGCAAAGGGGCAGACATGGAGTGTTAGGGTGGCGGCCAGAGAGGGCAGGAGACCATGCCAGACAGGAACAGGGACAGAGGGACCCAGAAAGGGAAGGACACAAAAAGGAAATCTGGAGAAAGAGTCATCAAAAAGTCCCTCGATGGTGATGCTCGTTTGACAATCCCAAAATTACAAGAGACCGTGCCCTATTCACACAGGATGTGGATAAGAACACCCCTTTGCGTGTATCTATCATAGAACCATCTAGGCCACCCCCTCTCTGAACTAATTGCGGCCAGAAAAGGAAGGGCATTTCCATGCCCAGGGTCCCAGAGTGGGTGGGAGGTAACGCAGAAATCCCCTCAATCCCAGTCTGGGCCATTTCCACAAAACATCAGCATGGAAGACCATCCTATCCTCGTAACAGTAACTGAAAGGGTGGTCTCCCAATGATTTCAAAGCAATGCCTACATCCCCCAAAGCTGATGCCTACGGGGACAGGGCACCTCAGGTAAGAAAAGGAAGGGTCTTTTTTACCCTCATTCAAAGCCAGGCCTTACCTGACACAAACTGGAGCATTTAAACTTTAGGCAAAGTGGAGAATTTGGGAGTCCCAAAGCTTGCAGAACTTAAAAAAGAGAGAGAGAAAAAGAAAAGCAGCACCAGGGGCAGGGAGAATGAATTGGCAGTGGAGTGTTCGTGAGAGAACGAAGCAGGGATGGCTGATGGGAGGCAGGGGGAGGGGAGGGCAGCTGCCTAGGTCACATCATGCCTTGATTGCTCAGTATCTGATTGTTCTCACCTGGGTCAGTCTCGTACCTGCCCAAGGCACGGCCATGCACTCTCACCTTGCCCACAATGACTGCTTGAGCCATTTTTATTGTGGCCCCAAACACTGGGACTTGGGGCTAGAAGATAACGATTTATATGCAGAGTCCCAAGCCCTTCTCTTGTCTTCCCTCAGCCTTCTTAAGCCCCCTTCTTGTTCCCTCTCAGCAGTCCTAGGACCCCCAGGATTAAACGTCTGTGCTGAGATTGGTCCTTGGCTCCCTGAAGCCCCAGGCCACTGGAGGCCCCAAGGGAAGAGGAAACCAGGGACACATGGGGAGGGGCTCTGCCTTCCCTGTGGCTGACCTCTGGTCACCTTCAGGGGGCCCACGCAAGGCAAACAGAACTCTGGCAGCATGACAGGAGGTCCAACCCTTTAGAAAATAAATCTGTCCAGCTAGCCCAAGAACTTTAGAAACATTCAGCCCTCCAGCCTGGATAGCCTACTCTTGAGAATTTATTCTAGAAAATAAATGTAGCAGAAGTGAAAAGTGACAGGTCCAACACTATGTTTCTTGGAAAAGCAAAAGATAGGAAACAACCTATGTGTTAGATCAAAGCATCTAACTTTTAGACTTTAAAACTTGACTTTAAAAAAGTACAAAGGGGGTGCCTGGGTGGCACATTCGGTTAAGCATCTGACTCTTGGTTTCAGCTCAGGTCGTGATCGCAGGGTCCTGGGATAGAGCTCCACGTCCGGCTCCTCGCTCAGCGGGTAGTCTGCTTGGACATGGTCTCTCCCTCTCTCTCTGACCCTCCTGCTCGTGCTCTCTCTCTCTCTCCCTAAAATAAATAAATCTTTTTAAAAAATAAAAAATAAATTAAAATTATAAAGACTTGGATGGGGTGGCTGGGTGATGGACTTTGGGGAGGGTATGTGCTATGGTGAGTGCTGTGAATTGTGTAAGACTGATGAATCACAGACCTGTACCCCTGAAACAAATAATACATTATATGTTATCAAGTTAAAAAAAATTATGAAGACTTGGAAATGAATGAAAAAAGCAAATAAAAAGTGTTCAGTGTAAAAGTACACCAATAATGCATGCAGATAGACAAGAACTTGAAGTGTATAAAGGTACTGACATTTGAGTATTTTTTTGTTAAAAATTCCATTAAAGATTTTAAAATTAGAATATCAGATGCTGTCTAGAAGGCATTTAAATGGACATTCTCAAAGGGATTAAGAGTACATTTATCATGATGAGCACTGAGTAATGTATAGAATTGCTGAATTGCTATATTGTACACCTGGAACCAATGCTGTATATTGATTATACTGAAATTTTTTAAAAGTGTAGAGAAACATTATAATTAAAAAGTATCTAGTTGAGGGGCACCTGGGTGGCTCAGTTGGTTAAGCATCTGACTCTTGATCTCAGCTCAGGTCTTGATCTCAGGGTCGTGAGTTCAAGCCCCATGTTGAGCTCCATGCCCAGCATGAAGCCTACTTAAAAAAAAGTTTAGTCGATGAAAAATTAAAAAATAAAAATAAATAGGACATTGTCACTCACTATTATTGAGACTATAAACTGATATAATCTTGATACAGGTTGGTATAATCTACAGGGCAATTTGGCAATATATATCAAATGCCTTAAAATGTCTTTCATTCAGAAATTCCACTTCTAGGAATTTATCCAAAGAAAATAAAGAGAAACATGGGGAGATTTAACATACTATCTATAATGGCAAAAGACATAAACCACCCGAGTGGGTCACAATAGAGAAAATTATTAAGTACATTATAGAATAATCATATGATGGATTACTATGTAGTTATTAAATATATCTTGAAATAACATTTAATAACAAGGAGAAATGCTCATAATATGCTATATGGAAAAAAGTATATATCATGTATACATGTTATGTAAATGTAAACATATATATCATATGATTCTCTCTGTACATATTCTATATGAAGAGATAGGTATATATATACACATATTATATAAATCATCCCAATTTTGTATATATGCATACACCAAAATGTCAATGGTGACTATTTCTGGCAGGTGGGATTATGGGTTGCTTTTTTTTTTTTTTTAAGATTTTATTTATTTATTTGACAGAGAGAGCAAGACAGCGAGAGAGAGAATACAAGCAGGGGGAGCAGGAGAGAGAGAAGCAGGCTTCCCGCTGAGCAGGGAGCCCAATGCGGGCTGGATCCCAGGACCCTGGGATCATGACCCAAGCTGAAGGCAGATACTTAATGACTGAGCCACCCAGGCGCCCCTATGGGTTGCTTTTATTTTCTTCTTTAGGCTTTCATATATTCCAGTATTTAGGGATTACTACCAGAATCATATCACATCAGAAGGCACACAAAGTCAGTTTTTTTTTATGGCTAGTGATGCTAAGTTTGGCCACCTGATTAAAGTGGGTTCCTCCAAGCTCTTCACTATAAAGGGAACTTTTCCCCTTTGCTAACTAATCTTTAGGGTGAGACTTATTTGAGAACAGACACATCTCCTATTTCCCTACAACTTGTTACTCTATGCAAGTAGCATCCACTATGATCCTGGCCAGAGGCAGTTAGTTCATTGAAGGTTACACAATGGTTATTTTCTTCTACATTTATCAGCTGACATTCTTCGGTGAAGATGAGCTTCCCTCTCCCACACTTTTAGTATTACTATGGATTCATGGATTTCTCCTCCTCCTTCGTGTTACTGCTATTATTGACTCGCAGATGTATTATTATTACTATTATGATTATTTAGTGTGTTACAACCATTGCTTGTACTCTTCTTAATGCTCAGACTCTCCCAATTATGACTGCTGGGTTTCCCTTCAAGCCAGTTACTGTGTCTCCATCACTCTTTGAACACCCTCCTACTTTCTGTAGCAGCTCTCCTTGTCCTAGATGTGGATTTGGCCACCTCTCCAAGAAGTTCCAGTTTCTTTTTGTAGGTTGTGGTATTTAGAAACCAAGATCTGGGGGCGCCTGGGTGGCTCAGTTGGTTAAGCAACTGCCTTCGGCTCAGGTCATGATCCTGGAGTCCCGGGATCGAGTCCCGCATCGGGCTCCCTGCTCAGCGAGGAGCCTGCTTCTCCCTCTGACCCTCCCCCCTCTCATGTACTCTCTCTCATTCTCGCTCTCTCAAATAAATAAATAAATCTTAAAAAAAAAAAAAAAGAAACCAAGATCTGAGTGCTAAGTGTGTTCACTGTCACCAGGTTCATTGCTTATAGGCCCTTTCAATGAACAGAGTCAGGAAACTGGGAAATATAAACATAAATGTGTGTGTGTGGGTGTGTGACGAGTTCATATCCATACCTCCAATTCAATACAATATCACGTAGTTCTTTGTCCTTTCCCCTACTCCAGATCTGTATCCACCTACCTCCATGGTGAGAACCCTGGTTCCCAACTTCAATATAATTCCTTATCTATTCTATCCTATAATACACCCCAAACAGTTTCAGATTACAACACCAATACTCATATGGAGTCTGTGTTATTAACACTAATATTTCAGTTAGTTTTCTCTGCCCTTCAGGATGATAACCTGTCAACCATTCATTTCCTTAAATAATTACCGAATTTAGAATAGCAAATTCATCTTCAGTCCATAATTAAAAGTAACTTCGATGTCAGCTGGTACAGCTTTGCCCTTAGAGATCTAGATCTAATTCCATGACCTAGGTGCAAAGCCAAAGCTGGGACTTCTGCCAACTCCTGGTAGTTTTTTTCCTCAGGTCTGATCCTGCAGACACTGCACCATGACAGGAAACTCACAGCCCCTCAAGATCCGCCCCCCAAATAGTCTACTCTTGCAGAGATTTCAAGAACCAGGGGGACTTTACTGGCAACTTCCCAGGAATGATGGTGGAGGGGACAACAGTACAACACGTCAACTTTCACAACTCAGTAGGCATGACCAGTCTCAAGAGAGCCCCAGCCACTGGCCTCTCAGCTCATCCCAGATGCTTGCTCTCCTTCCCACTGTTACTCCCTCTTCCTTTTCTCTCCTCTCGGCAGGATCAAAAAAGCACCATCCTTCCCCCTCTCTCAAGCCTTGCTCCCCTGAAGCCTTGCTCAAGACATTCTTATGACAAAGACAGCCTTCTTCCTAAGAGAAATTATGGTGAATGAAATTTCCTCCACCTCATTACACATACAAGGGTTGGAATCTTTTTAAAGCTTGGTCAGTTACAAATGACAAACAAATTGCTGCAAAACTCTTTCAAGATGAGCCTATCCATCGACTCAGTGAATGCCTCTCAGAACCGGGTCACCAGATGGCTCAAGCTGCCCAGCATCTTTCTACCTCAAGGACCTCCGGCTTCCAGAACCACCTCCTCGTGTGTCCACAAACCTATCCCCCCACAAAGGCAAAATGGGCTGTCCAGATCTCTTCCAGCGGGTTGTCCGGCAGCCCCCACTCCCTCCCAGAACACCAGCCAAGGACCCTGAGAGAGAAACAGTGCTCTATAGACATGAGTCTCTAGTCTCAGTCTGTGGACTGAGCCCAGCAGAAGGGGAGTCCGGCCCTCCTGACAGTGCCACAGTTCGTGCGGGAGAGCCTCAGGTAACAGACTCTCCTCTCCACTTCTAATTTCTCGCTGCTTCCCTGCCGATGGCCTTGCAACCTGCCTGGACTAGAACCAGTGAGTCATGGCCCTTCCAGAGTTTTTAGGGCTTAGATGATGATCTTCTATGGGCAAAAACTTTCCAAAAGGCCAGCATGTAGTGCTGGAAACAGTCCCCAACCAGGGTGCAGCGGGGAGGGAGATATGGGTCTTTCCGGGAAGCCTATCCAAATCGCTGATGAGGGGAGGGGACATGAGAAATTTGAAAAATATTCCAAAATTGCTGTTGTACTGGTGATTTTTCTAGCTAGTGACTCGTTCAGTTGCTTTGACGTGTCAAATGCTGGTAGGGAACACAGGTCAAGATGGTTTAGTGATGTACAAGAATATTGCAGCCATTCAAAATGCAAGAGAGATGTGGTACAAGGAGAATAGGAAATGAAAGTTTCTGGGAATGAGAAGAGGGTGGACAGGGGAGGAGGGAGGGTGGAGGCCCCCTGGGACCACTGGCACGCCGCCCTGTAGCTGCCCATCTGTCCTCAAAGCCCCTGCCTGATCATGGTAATCTGGGGAGCACTGACGTACCTCCCGACCTTCTGTCCCCCTCCATCATTTCTCAACATGCCTCAAAACCACCATCTGCACCTATCGTCTGAGTTAAGCACTGGCCTCTGTGGTCTTCTCCATCAAGCAGGTGGCATTTCTGTTGGGATTGATGTTACAATTGTATCTAGTTTTGCACCATTCTGGAGCTTTCTTTAAAAAGATACATAACCTAGGCTAGGTAAGTAGTTTCTCTAGCGTGGTGCTTTTCCAAATTTTTATGTAGTCACATTGATTACTCCTCAGGAGAATCCAGACAGAGCCCAGAGTACAGCAGCCTTGCCCTTAAGAGGTGGTAGACCCAGAGGGACAGGTGAAGTCAGCCAGTAAAATACCTGTGCCCTTTGTCCTCACTGAGATGCGGTAGGAAACCACATATCAGGGTAATTCCGACATTTCACATCACTGGGCTGCTCTCCCATGCCCAGTGGGGATTGTTCTCGGCCCAGGTGCCCAGAAGGCCTTGTGCTTCTTTCCATCATGGCTCAATGACTTTCCTTGGGATAGGTGGGGGCCCAGCACGGGAGCTCAGGCCCTCTGCCCGCTGAGTAATCTTGGGATTGTTACCTGAACAGGATGCAAACTGGCTAAGAACAAGGGTTCTGGAGACAAGCTTACCTGCGTCACACACTGGCTCCACCCCTGGCCAGCACCATGTGCATGAGACTTACCTTCTGTTTCCTCGTCTGTAAAACGGAACTTAGAAAAATCTCTACCTCGTAGGGTTGCTTTGAGTTAATCTGATGAGCTAATGCATGTAAAATGCTTATGACACTGCCTTGCTCACAGTAGGTGCTTAATAAAGATCTGCGATTTTATACGTGCATGCATTGCTCTACACATACAAAGGCTATCAAGACATACTTCTTATGATGGCTGAAATAAGTTTGGCAATAAAGTTAAATGTGACGATACCACATGATGGTGAGGATGTGGAGCAATTAGAACACTGCGGATGGGAATGTTAAATGGAGAGCCACTCTGAACAATGGTTTGGCAGCTTCCTATGAAGTTAAACATACATTTACCACAGTTACCATATGAGCTAGCGATCCATTCCTAGTTATTTACTCAAGAGAAATGAAAACATACGTCCACACAAAGAATGCTCATAGCGTTTTATTTATCATAGCCCCAAACTGGAAACAGCCCAAGTGTTCATTGACAAACAGAGGGAAAAACAAATTCTGGAACATCCTTTCAAGGGAATACGACTCAGCAGAGAGAAGTCACCAACTCCCGATACATGCAGCAACATGGATGAATCTCAAAAGCATAATGCTAAGGAAAAGAAGCCAGACGCCCAAGACCACGTACAGTAGGATTCCATTTCTATGACATTTAAACCAGGAGAACAGGAAGGGCAGAGAACGGATGAGTGGTGGCCAGCGGCTGGCAGGAGCAGGGGAGGAACTGTCTAACTGAGCCGGAGCGAACACTGTAGGGTGATGGATGGAAGGGTAGGGCAAACACTGTAGGGTGATGGATGGAAGTGTTCTACAGCCTCGTGGTGCTGGTGGCTACGTGACCGCATATGCTTGTCAGAACTCAGAACGGCACACACACCAAAGGCAAACTCTACCTTAGGAAATCTAACGTTACCTACGAGAGGAAGGAATTGGGTAGGGAGAGTATATAAAGGATACTTTTTTATTCCACTTAAACACACCTGTACCACTTGAACTTTTGTCATGAGCGTGTCATTCAGGTCCTGGGTAATAACTTCATTAGAGTATGAAGTCATAATGATGCCATATATCCACTTTGAAGGGATGCTGTAAGATGCAAATGGAATGAGATAATGTGTATACAGCATATGCACAGACGACCCATGGATCTTCTAAAGTGACAAGGGGCCTCCACTGAGAGGGACACCCACAACTTACCTCAGTGACAAAGAGTGTGCGAGGATCGATGATATCCAAGAAGTGCCTGAAGCGACCGTAGAAGGATGTCTGGAGAAGGGGGTGGGAGAGGAGAGCAGATCAGCTGTTGTAGACCATCCTCCAGCCCCCGTGGAAAACACCCCACAGCTTACCCTTCTCATTGGGGTCCCACCGCCCCCAGGACTCCCCACGTGATGAATGCCAATGAGGCCTCGCTTCTCAGTCACCTGAGGGCAGCTTTCCAAGGTCTGAAGTCTTTTTAAAGTCAACTCATAAAGACCATTAAGATACTCGGTGACTGTCCCGGGTCCTCTTCAGGCTGCCTCCCATTTTCCTCCTTCTTCCCCCAATTCCCTGAGACCCCCTCCAGCCTTCCACAGTGCCCCAGCACCAGTGAGCACACAGGCTAAGGAGAAGCCTGGGCCCAGCCCTCTCCCAGCCTTCCTTTTGCACCACAGCCTCCCTTGCCTTGCTTTGGACCTCTCAAGTATAGGGAGGGTCTGCCTCCAAGGTCCAGCTCAGGCTCCGCCCCCAGGGAAATCTTCCCACAGGCCAAGCTCAAGCATGACGGCACCCAGCTCACAGCCCTCAAGCCCTCCTTTACCCATAGCCCTGGAGCGGCTGTGAGGCTCAGGACAGGGGCCTGCTTGCCCTCGCCAGGGGCCCCAGAAAAGGAGGGCTTTGTGCAAAGCAGGCCACAGGCATTAGCCCACAATGAAGGGAAATGGAGCAATGAGCAACACTACTACTGGGCCCTCTGCCCTAGGAAAAAGCCAAGCTCAAGGAGGTGAGAAGGTGCCAAGCTAGAGGACAAAGGGGAAGCTGCACACACTGGGGGTTCATGCCTCACTACACTCCGGGCTTTGCCCCAAGTCCTCCCTAGAGCCCCACAGCTCTCCCCACACCATCCTCTGCATGGTGAAGGAAGCAGAAGCCTCCACACTCCCGCCCCCTTGCTCATTAGGATGCCAGACCCTACAGCCACGGTCTGCTGCTTTCTCTTCCCAATGACGACCCTGCAATAGTTCCCTGAAAGCCCCCTGTGCATACCAGGCCCCATGCTGCCTCCACTCTCTGCTCACCGGGACACCCCCTGCATGGAGCACCCACCCTCTCCACCCCCTCCCTCCACCCCCTTGAGGTATTGCCATTCAGAGACCAGATCAAGCTTCGGCACTATTCCTTAACTAAAACAGTTGCTTCTCTAACCGCTTATAACTCAAAGGGCCTAAACCATTTCCCCACTTATACATAATGCTCACACTGCTGTCCTGGCAAAATTTCCCCTCTAAGTATTTAGTCTAAGGAAGCAACCAGAGACATTCAGAGGCGTGGTCAGATGTACATGCTGACGATGCTCACTGCGGCATTATTTACAAAGGTGGATGGTTCGGTAAATAGTGGTCCACTCATATGACTGAACACTATGCAGCCATCTAAAATCATGTTTTCAGACATTTATGACATGAAAAAATGCTTATGATTGTGTGAAATGCATACTTACAGGGTAATTCCAACTTAAAAAAAACAAGGAGATAGATGGACAGTAAGCGGATAGCGAAGACACATAATGACATCCAGACCCTGGTCTACTAGAACGAACTGGGGGTCCTTAGAGAAGTGGCTGATTCCAGGGCTGGGGAAGGGAAGGGACAAGACGAAACCGATGAGGGGCAGATGGACATGGTGTGCCTCTGGATGGGACACCCTGAGAAATTCAAATAGTATTCTGGAGGAACTGACGCTAATCATGAGTAGACATTGGCACACCCAAACTGAGGTGCATTCCATAAAATGACCAGCCTTGTTCATCGAAGATGTCAACGTCAGGACAAAAACTGCCCAGCTTCCTGAACTGTGAGAAATTCATTTCTGTTGTTTATAAGCCACCTAAGTCTATGGGATTTTTGTTACAGCGGCCCGAATGGACAAAGACAGAAATGTCAGAATGCCCTCGTTCTTATGATACACGAAAGTAGTCAAGGGATAAATGAATATAACCTACTCTCAAATGGCTGAGAAAAATAACATGTGTAAATACAGAGGGTGACAACGCAATCTGGAAATGTGGGTACTTCTGGTTTCTTTACAGACTGAAGATGACCTTGGTGATATCATGTATATTTGCTATGTTTCTGGACTTTTTGATCACCTGTAGACAAAAAGAATAATAAAAGAAGTGCGACAAAAATGTTAACCGGTGGATCTAGGCAAAGGGTATATGAAAGTTCTCTTTATTCTTTTTTTAAAAAAGATTTTATTTATTCATTTGAGAGACAGATAGAGCACAAGCAGGGGCAGAGGGAGAAGGAAAAGCAGATTCCCTTCTGAGCAGAGAGCCCGACATGGGGCTTGATCCCAGGACCCCAAGATCACGACCTGAGCCAAAGGCAGACACCTAACCATCTGAGCCACCTAGGCACCCCAAGTTCTCTTTATTCTTATTGCAACTTTTCTGTAAGATTGGAACTGTTTCAAAATAGAAAGTACAAAATTATTTTTTTTAAGTTAGATGAAAATATATTAAAATGTTAACAGAGATTGACTCTGGGGTAATAGGAATATGAGTGATTTTTATTTCTTTTTAAAATGAAAAAAAAGAACCAGCATTCTGTGTAATATATAAAAGTAATATTCTATTTTAAAAATATATACTTGGGGTGCCTGGGTGGCTCAGTCGTTAAGCGTCTGCCTTCGGCTCAGGTCATGATCCCAGGGTCCTGGGATCGAGCCCCACATCGGGCTCCCTGTTCCGCGGGAAACCTGCTTCTCCCTCTCCCTCTGCTTGTGTTCCCTCTCTCGCTGTTGCTGTCAAATAAATAAATAAAATCTTTAAAAAAAATAATAATAATAAAAATAAAAATATATGCTTAATTTAAAATACTATCTAATATATTACTTGATTACAAGCTCCTGAAGGAGGTAGGCTGTTGGGTGTTTCTTCCATAGCCTCAACCTCCCTGGCTCCTAGTTTCCTGTCTCACACCTAGAAGGGGCCCCAGCAACATCCCTGCCACAAGAATGAATGAGCGGGCAGGTGAGCAGCCTATGGCCTGGAGGGGATGGAGCCCAGGCAGGGCTTCCTAGGGAGACTAGGACTTGAAAGGGACAACAGTGTGGCAGTTAGTGGCCCAAGGAGGGAAGAGGAGTGGCAGGGGCAGAGATGGGGGCCTGGAAGGAGAACAGCCAGAGTGAAGCAACCTCTTGAAGATGGTCCAGTGGAGCCTCTGACTACCCTGTGGTCTGGCGCTGTCTCCATCCTGTCCTAGCCCTGCTGGCCCCCTTTGTCATTCTACACCACGGCCACTGAGAGAGAGGGCCTTGGTAAAAC
This sequence comes from Neomonachus schauinslandi, assembly GCF_002201575.2. Lineage (NCBI taxonomy): Eukaryota > Metazoa > Chordata > Mammalia > Carnivora > Phocidae > Neomonachus > Neomonachus schauinslandi. The sequence continues at coordinate 49,472,157 of NC_058412.1, read as the reverse complement.
ACTTTGCTCCATAGATATCCTCACCCACTTCTGAGCTGGGCTCAGGGAACACCACAGTGAACAAGCAAGCGTTCTAGAAGCCAAGTCCATCAAGAAAGACAAGTAAACACGTAACTACAAAATACTGTGATCAGAGCTTAAATGAAGCATCATAAAGTGCAGTGAGGACACAGATGATTTCTTCCTAGTGAGTCAAGGAAGCTTCCCAGAGGCGCTGGGATGGGTGGATGGATGAGTTTACCAAGCAGAGAAGGGTATCCACAAGGACTCTGATGCATGAAGGCTGGACTCAGAAACTGCACCACTGTCAGCCAAAAGGAGGGACTGAAGTGTGATAAAAGACATTTTAGAAAAAGAGGGCAAGGCTAAGAACAGACAGGGTCTGCCTGGAATGCTCTGATAATTTTTTTTTTTTTTTTAAGATTTATTTATTTGACAGAAAGACACACAGCGAGAGCGGGAACACAAGCAGGGGAGTGGAAGAGGGAGAAGCAGGCTTCCCGCGGAGCAGGGAGCCTGATGCGGGACTTGATGACCTGAGCCGAAGGCAGACACTTAACCGACTGAGCCACCCAGGCGCCCTGCTCTGATAATTTTTTTAAAAATACTTACTGTAGTGCCCTGGGGAGCTAGTTGTATTACTGTATTCATGCAATCTATATACATTAAATACCTACTATGTGCAAATAGCTGAGAAGCGCAAGGCAAACAAAATAAAGATCCATCCCCAGCCCTACACAATCTTATCACCTAGTAGAAAATTTCAAAAATTAAAAGAAGAGCAACTACACCAGAATTCTGCGGTTTTATTCATTCATTCACCAAATAGCCACCGCGGACCTACTGTGTGCCTAGCACTGCGCTGAGTCCTGGGGTAGAGCAAGGGGCTGCCTGACTGGGGAATGAGGAAGAAGAGAATGTGGATAATGCCTTGATTTCTAGTTAGATACTAAGGCCTATTAATCAGGACAGGGAAAACAAGAAGTACATGAGTTAGTGGCAGGGAAGACAAAAGTTCTGGATTGGTCATGTGAGTTTGAAATACTTAAAGGGCCTTCCAGATGTAACATTTCAATAAGCATTGCAAACAGAGACCTGAGATTCAAGAAAGGGGTTCTGAGTTATAAATGCTAAGCATAGATGATAGTGTACTAATCCAATCAGCCTAAGACCCCCCGGGGACAAAGTCACGTCTACTGATCACTGCAGTGAGGGAGGCCACACAACAGAGGAACTGTGGGGCACATCACCAAACAAAGGGAAAATTCAACTTAGTATAGAATTCTGGGCAAACTTCGGCTCAGGTCATGATCCCGGGGTCCTGGGATCGAGCCCCGCATCAGGCTCCCTGCTCAGCGGGGAGCCTGCTTCTCCCTCTCCCACTCCCCCTGCTTGTGTTCCCTCTCTCGCTATATCTCTCTCTGTCAAATAAATAAATAAAATATTTTAAAAAAATATTCTGGGCAAAGTTGGAGGAAAATTTAAATGACGTGATGCTTTAATAGGCTCAAAGCAAAGCAAAGCTATGAGGGAAAGGGGTCCATCTAGGTCTGGACTGAGAAATAGCCACACGTCTTGTTTCCTTAGAAACTATAAGATTAAGATCAGTGTGGAAGGTTGTGTCCAGAAACTGCTTATTTGAAGCACTGCACTTGGGTTAATCTCTGAGTCAAAGTGACTTTAGACCCACCTCTCAAGAGGAGGATGTTTCATTCCTACTGATATTATTTTAAACAGCAAAGTTTCTGGCAGCCTATGGTCTTGGAGAATGTGACTTCTCAGTGCGTACGGAGGAGTGGTCACTCAAAGAATCACTGGGACACTTCACAGCTGCAGGGGGTCCTTGGGAGGACCACTGATTCTTTGTAGGGAGGGGGCTTCTCTGTCATTCCAGACTGAAAAATGGCAAAGAAGGGTTTCACTTTCTCAGTCTGGGTTAATTTTTATTTTCTCAAAAGTTTTAAGTGTATGGCCTTTTTCCCCCCTGCTCCAAAATTCAGCCCCCATCGTTACCCATCAATCAGTGGGTGTTTTTCCTTCCCTTTTTCTTTACTGGAAGAATGAGTCAGCCAAGTGATTCCTTCCCTTTCCCTTCACAAGAAAGGTGAGTCAGCTCATTCTCAGCAGGACCTGCAGCACAAATAGTAGTCCCACCTCAACAGCCCCTGGGGAGAGCAGGTCTTGGGAGCAGCCGCCGAGGGCCAAGGCCTGAAAGAAACTGTCAGCCCTCCGATATATATATACCTGTACCAGACCTCTAAGTCACAGCTCTTCCAGATCAAGAATAAAATATGCCCTGAACCTATAGCCCAAAGGCAGAAAGGCTGGGCCAGCTCAGTAGTCCTCAGCCAGGCTGCACAAGGAAACACCCGGGCGTTCCCAAACGAGGTCTTCTACCCAGGGATTCAAATTCTATTGGCTGGGGTGGGCTCCAGGCAACAGTGTCCATGTAAAACCCTGCCTGAATGATACTAATGTGCAGCAGGGGTTGAGAGCCACTGGACTAGAAGGTGTTGACCTTGTCCACAGCACAAACTAGCTCCAGGACCAGCCTGGGAAACAGTCACTCTCCAGCCTATAGGATGTAAATGATTAAAACATAACACATAATGCAGGGCATATTCATTCTGGAACTTGAGTTCAGGCAAACTATATAAGAAACCTCCCTACTGCAGCCTCCCAACTCTGAGCCCACACACAGCTCTCATCCTGGGAGTGAAGAGTGCACTTTCCTGTTCCAGCCAGCTCCCCCTCCCCCAAGGGAGCCCCGTGCAACCCACCTGCTCTCCTGCCTCAGTTGGTTTCCAAACTTCCCATGCACACACAAAGCACACCCACACCCCCAGTTAGCCTCGCAGCTAAGTAAGTGACTCTCCCGAAGGAGCAAGGAAGTTTAAAAACAAAACAAAACAAAAAAATAACTTATTTCTGGGTAGACTGAAACACAAATGGGAAGAAGCACATGTGTTTGCTCCCTGTCCTAGGATCCACCTTGCCAAAAATGGTCTGGGCCCAAAGCTAGTTCAGGAGAGCAAATGAGCAGACAAGGAGGAAAAGGAGTACAGTCAGGTCACAGAGCTTCCCCAGGAGCTGTCCTATTGTCTTCCTCCCCTTCACTAGACAATATGGGGCAGTTGTTAAAAGCATGCGCTTAGGGGCACCTGGCTGGCGCAGTAGGTTAATCATCCGACTCTTGGTTTCAGCTCAGGTCACGATCTTAGGATTGTGAGTGCGGAGTCTGCTTAAGATTCTCTCTTTCTCTCCCTCTGCCCTTCCCTGTTCCTCCCTCCTTCTCTCTGTCTCTCCCTCAAATAAATAAATAAATCTTAAAAAAAAAGTATGGACTTAAAGTTTATAGGAACCACAGGGGACAGAAGAACATGTTAAATAATACCACAAAATTGCCATCAGCCATATTCAGAATGAGGAAAACCCTACAAGACAAACAACACAGCTTCTTCAACAAATAGAGGGAAAAAAAGAGAGTAGGAGGACCAATAGATTAGAAGAGACTTATCAGGCAAATATAATGTGTGGGACTTCTGGGTTCCTGATTCAAACAAACCAATTTTTTTAAAAATGATGTGATGGGGCACCTGGGTGGCTCAGATGGTTAAGTGTCTGCCTTTGGCTCAGGTCATGATCTCCAGGTCCTGGGATTGAGCCCTATGTCCAGCTCCCAGCTCATCAGGGAGTCTGATTCTCCCTCTCTCTCTCTCAAATGAATAAATAAAATCTTAAAAAAAAATGATATGACAATCATGGAAATGTGAATAATGCAATGGACTGGATGTTTGTGTCCCCCCCAAAGTCATATGTTGACTCTTAACCTCCAGTGTGAGGTTAAGTGATGGTATTCGGTGGTGGGGCCTTTGGAAGGTACCTTCATGAATGGGATTAGTGCCCTTATAAAAGAGAGCCCAGAAAGATCTTTCCACTCTTCTGCCATGTGATGTGAGCTAGAAGGTGCTGTCTATGAACCAGAAAGCTGGCTTTCATCACAGTTTGCCAGCACCTTGATCTTGAACTTCCAGAACCATGAAAAGTAAATTTCTGTTATTCGTATGCTACCCCATCTATGGTGTTCTGTTACAGCAGCCCAAATAGACTAAGACAAATTGTGACTGGTTTGATGATGTTAAGAAACAATTATTTTAGGTGTGTTAAAGGTACTGTGGTTATGTTAAAACAAATCAAAAAACCCTCTGATACCATGTGAGAAAGAAGGCACTTCACCTCTGTGATATTCTTCCCCCAAAATGCATAACCCCAATCTAACCATGAGAGACACTAGACAAACCCAAATTGAGAGATATCCTACAAAATACCTGACCAGTACCCCTCAAAACAGTCAAGGTCATCAAAAACAAGGAAAGTCTGAGAAACTGTCACAGATCAGAGGAGGCTAAGGAGATACAACAACTAAATATAATGTGGGATCATGGATGGGATCCTGGAACAGAAAAAGAACATTAGTATAAAAAATAGTGAAATCCAATAAAGTCCGGATGTATAGTTAATAATAATGTTCCAACGTTGGTTTCTTAGTTTTGACAACTGTACCAGGGTCATATGAAATGATACTATTCAGGGAAACAGGGTGAGGGTTATATAGGAATTCTGTTATCTTTTTGTCTTCTGTAAGTCTAAAATTATTCTGAAGTAAAAAAATTTATTTTAAAAAAGTCCTTATTTTCTAGAGATACCTACTAGCAGGTACAACAAAATGATGGGCTGTCTGGGCATTGCTTTAAAATAATTATTTGGTTGGAGGGCACCTGGGTGGCTCAGTCAGTTAAGCATCTGCTTTGGGTTCGGGTTATGATCTCAGGTTCCTGGGATGGAGACCTGCATGGGGCGACCTGCTCGGGGGGAATATGCTTCTCCCTCTCCCTCTGCCCCTCCCCCCCGCTTATGCTCTCTCTCTCTCTCTCAAATAAATAAAATCTTAAAAAAATAAATAAAATAATTCATTGGTTGGGATTGGGGGAATATAGATGAAATGAAGCTGGTCTCACAGTGGCAAATGTTGATGCTCAGCTGGATCTTTCTTTGACAACTGTCTCCACTTCTGAATGTCTGAAAACCTTAATAAAACAAACAAGAACCCTGGAGCCAGACTGCCTAGGAAGTGAGTTAATCTGTCTGTGTGCTACAGGTTCCTTATCTATCATATATGGGATAATTGTATCTGCCTCACAGAGTTGTTGTGAAAATTCAGTAAGTCAATATGCCAAAGGCTAGAACAATGCTTGGCTATTATCATCATCGTAGGGGAAGAAAGATGGTCACAGACCAAAGCCCAGCAAGGCAAGTCATCTTTCTCCACCCTCTGACACTGCTCAATGTCCTTTCTCCCCCAGCCTTCCTGCACAGAGATCCATGAAGGATGGAAGGAAGAAGGGCTCTAGGGCAACACTGCGGAGTAAGGAAAGACCTCTGCACCCAGTCTTGCAGAAAGCGATGAGATTAGTTGGGGACTGAGGGTGGTGTCCCTGGCGTGGGCTCTGGGAATTGGACCCTGGATTATGAGATACTCAGGGTTCAAGTGGCTGAAAGCAGCTAGCATGGTGGAAAGGAGGGATGGGGGAGGGGGTCTGATTTCAGGAAGTAGAGGTCAGCAGGGGTGGGCTATGCAGGCCTTTGGGGCCCCTCCAAAAGTGAGGTCCTTATCTCAGAAGCAGGGTAAGCCACTGGAGAGTGTTCAAGTGTGTGGCGGGGCTGGGGAGAGGAGGGAGTCACCTGATCAGACCTGCATTGTTGAGACTGCCAAGTGGAAGAAGGAAGCATTGGAAGGGGGCCAGAGTGGAAGCAGGGAGACCTGTTAGGCTTCCACAGTGGCTCGGGACATAGATCATGGGGGCTTGGTCTAGGATTCCAGCAGGGGAGACCAGTGGATTTGAGAGCTGTTGTGTGCGATGAGAACACTGGGCCTCTGGTTGTATTTGGAGGGTGAGGGAGAGAAAGGGAAGTCTGCAGGGGACTTGCAGGTTTCTTGGGAGTCAACTGGGTGGCAGCTGGGCTGCCTGCACAGCAGGGAGTGGTGTGGGAGGAGCAGGAGGTGGGGGTAGGGAGCGGAGAGAAGTTCGGTAACAGGGACAATCACCTCCACTGTGCTTTATGCAAGTCACTATGCCGGAGGAAGGAAGCTTCCAAAGCAAACAAACACTTTCACCGCCCTCAAGAGCGGTGCCAAAAAGAATACCAGCAATGGCTGAGTGGAGTAATCTCAAATGTGCATTTATGGCTCCAGCAGTGATCACAGCAAAGGCCTCAGTCATTAAAGCCACTGGGAAGTCCTCAGTAAATGTGTTGTGTGACTGAATGTCCCAGCACAGGTACCAGAAAAAAAGACAACCCACAAACCTTTATTCAGCACATTACCATGTGTCTAGCCCCACCTCGGGGTAAGATGGAGACAAGGAAGGGCAAGATCAGCCCCTTCTCTCAAAAGATGCACACAAGGGTTGAGGAGAACAAGTAATGACACATAAGCGTTAGAGGAATATAGGACAGATGGTCACTAAAGGCTGACCTAAAAGGATCCCCCTTGGGGTGGCCAAAGAGGGGCTTAGGAGAGAATCGGTGACCTGGTCTAACCCGGGTAATATCAGACGGGAAGAAGGGAGTTGGAGCGGGGGCGCTGCCTGATCCTTGAAGAGTGAGTTGAATGTGTGTGGAGGGCTGGGAAAGGGGGCCAGCCAATGAAGGGTCACTCGAGTCCAGGGAGAGGCACCCCTAACAGTCTCACCCTAGGTGGCACCCTCCACTGGCAGGAAGACGCCAGTCTTGCCTCGAACATCTACATGCTGAGATGGTTTATTTTTTTAAAGGAATTAAAAGTCCTGTTTTAGAACAGTGAGACATTCTCTCAGAAGCCGCAGGGGGGCAGTTCCTTAATTATCAGCGAAGCTCGGTGCACCACTTTCCTGGAACCAGTCCCTCTCCCACACAAGCACCACCATCAAGAAAACAAAAACACAAAACACAAAAAAAACCACCGCACCGACCTTTGCACAATTTCCTTTCTTCCTGCAAACTTCTTTGTGTCCGCCTCCGCTGCCCCCCACCCAAGGCAAGCCCGGTTCGCTTCAGCAGAGCCTCTCGGCCCTTTTCCTAATAAAGTCCACTTCCTCGGCGCTGGAGGCAGTGGAGGACCGAGGGTACGAGGCGGCCGGAAGCGTGGGAACGGCCCCTCCAAGCCTTCAGCTCCCCGCCGCACGTCCGGGCTGTGGGTTCGATCCCCGTCTCCGCGGCCGAGGGCGAGTTAGCGACGCCCTGTCGGGGGTCCCCGAGTAAAAAGGCCACTGTCACCGTGCTCCGAAGAGACCGACCGGGTCGGACAGAGCCGAGCGCTCGGTCGCGCCCAGGCCCGGGTGCCAGAGACCCGTCTCGGAGGTCGCCCCGGGGGAGGGGGCTGAGGCGGGCTCCCGGGGACGTGGACTCTCCCTACAGCCCGCGGCCCCAGGGGATGACACAGCGTTTCCTCCGCACCCCGGCTCTCCCCGCATGTCCTCTTTCCATCCCCGGCAGGGCACCAGCCGGCCGACTCGCTGCGTCAGCGAATCCCCCGCTGGAAGGGACAGGGGTCGCCGGGCTGCGAGAACCCCTCGGCTCGTGGCCCTAAACCATCGCGCACTGCGGACCCGGCTTGGGGGTAGAGGGCTGGGAGCATGACCGCCGTGTGCGGACGCTGCCCGGAAGCCCCGCCAGCAGCTCCTAAGGACTGTCAGTCCCCACCCAGGGAAAGTTAGAAGGCACCTCCGCCACGCCAACTTGTCATCCAGAGCCGAAGTCGAACTTTCCGCCGGGAGTGGCTGGCTGCACAGCCCAAAGCGACCCTGCAGAAGCCGCTCGGACCCGGGCACCCCAGATCCCCGGCCGCGACCGGCCGTGACCAATCACCAAGCTCCTCAGGCGGGAAAAGCTGTTGGGCGCGGGCAGCCGAGGAGTGACGGCACCGGCGGCCAATAGGGAGCCAAGGTGGGAGTCCACGCCCATCCTGCTCACCTATGGGAGAGGGTTGGCTGGGGCCGAGGTACCCGAGGCAATAGCTGCAAGGCTCCCCGGTGGCCGCGGGTCGGAGACCCTAGGACTAAAGGGGATTTTGGAGAAGAGTTTGCTCGCCCTCCCTGTGCTACCCGCCGACCCTCAGACCACAGCCCGGTCCTCACCTGCTGGAAGCGGGGTTTGCCCAGCTGGAAAGGAGGTGCATCGGTCGAAGTGTTAGCGGCACTAGCCGCCGCCGCCGATGCTGTAGTCGCTGTATCCGCCATGGCCACTGACGCCTGCAATCTCCGGCCCTTTTAAAATGTCCCTCCTCGGCCCCCGCCACAGCTGCTTCTCCCGATTGGCCATAAGCAACCGCAGCGAGCCCGAGGCGCAAGGGGTTGTGGGGAGCGTAGTTTTTCTCGTCACGGCGCTTGACAAGCCTAGACTGCGGAGAGTTGCACCGACTCAGACCCGGTCTCGGTTCCTGCCGCCAGCTCTGCAAGGCTCGGCAGTATGGGAAGAGTGTGCGTGTACGACTCTAAGGTTCCAACAGTGGGCCACCGGGCTACCCCTCGCCGGTTACCCTGTAAGTTTGAGTTGCTGCGGAGGGCATCGCTGCTGGGGCTCTAGCCCAGAAGAGCCCTACTCAAGCGGGCCTGACCCGGGGACTAGATGGGCAAGGACTCCAGGAGGGATAGGGTTAATCCCGGAAAGCTTTCTGCAAGGACTTGCACTGCGGAATCTTCATGCAGTTTCTTCTGTCGCTACCCTGCCCCTCCCCTTGTGCTCTCCAGCCCTCCTGACACTCAGTTCCAGGAGCATGCTGGGCGCTCCTTGCCCCTGACCCTTGAACGTTCCATACCCAGAAAACTCCATAACTTTTTATCTTTACCTGACTCTGGATCTCCTGACCTCAGCCTACACATTGCATTTCCCGATCCATCATCCTACTTCCACAAAATCCACTTATGCTCCTATAGTATCCAGCACTTTTTTTGCAGCCCGCTTACTTACAGTTACTATGGTTTTGCATGTGTTTCCTACTGTCAGGTCCACGGGACAAGAGATGTTTTACTGCTAAGTCCTCAGTGCCAGGCTTGGCAGGGCTCGCAACAAGGACTCAGATATTTGCTGACTGTGTGAGTTAAACAGTGGGAGCTTCAGAGCCTCGGCGGGTTCCACTTCCTTTGTCCAACTAAGGAAGATCCCTCCCCAGCCTAATTCCCCAGCAGGAAGAGAACTGGGAGTGGGGAGTGGGGTTCAGTCGTGTTTATTAAGCACTACAAGGACTTTGGTAAGAGAGAAGAGCATATCATAGAGCAAGACACCAGCAAGGATAATAAACACACTTGTGCAGTACAGAGTAGAAGGTTCCCAGCTGAATTATCCGGTCAGTGAGCCAGGCTCGGGGGAGGGGAGGGAAGCTGCCTGTTTCACCCAAGAGGACAGGAGAAATAATTCTGACCTTAGAGAGCCCCACTTTAGGTCTCCTTCGTCTCATGGTGAGATGCAGTGTTGGCTCACGCCTGCTCATGTCCTTCTGGACAATGCATGATCTATAGCCGTCAGTTCCTCATCCATCAACAAGAACCACGAGAAACAGACTATTCCTAAAGCCAGAGAGAGGTGCTAACTAGCCATGAAGAATCATCTGTATCCCGGATTTGTATCGTTCCCAATTAGACTAAGCGGTTTCAGAATAAGAATCGGGTCTTTTACCCTCTGTATTCTCCCACAGTACTCAATGAATGTGGGTCTATTGGCAAAGAAAAGACTGAGTCCAGGCCACTGGGCAATGCTGTGCTGCTGCCCCTGGTGTTAGGACAGAGGCAGTGAATCCCAAAACCCCATCACCTGCCTCCTCCCTGCTGGAAGCCTCCTTTCATACATTTATCAAGAAAGAACACCACAGAGCCACCTGCAGTATGTGAACTTTTTATTCTTCATAAAGTGCTCAAAACATGAAGAACAAGCTCTTTATAAACAGGAGTTACAACTAGGAAGACAAACAGCAAAGCAGAACTGTGCCTGCTCTCTGCCCACCCCACCTGCAACTCTCCAAGTTGTGGCCAGGAGCAGGAACATCCAACGAGAACCTTGGGCTTCAACTCAAAACTCTTCTGAAGACATCCTTGCCCTGGGCATTCTGGAGGCCCACAGTCAAGGACGAGCGGAAGATCAGGGTCAGGGCTGGTAATGAGCAGAGCCTGGAAGAATATATAGTAGAAGAGTGCTCCCCTTCCCCCAGAAGAGATACCTACCTAACCCCCAATGACCCCCAAAAAACATGACCCAAGACCTGGATACCTGTGGACACTCCTCAGCTTTGAAGAGTGATCCTTAGGGTAGATAACATTACAGGGGCTTTCCCTCATGTGTGGGGCTCCTCTGCTTCATCCTGGCAGAAGACATCACCCATAGAGCACATCTCCTTCCAAGGCTTTCGGAGAGATCCCATAGGCCCTCTCAGGAAGAAGAGGAGGTCCCAGAGGAGCTCTCACCTCCTTGCTGGGCCAAAAGTATCCTCCTCAGCACCTCCTCACCCCAAAACCTTTGCTAAAGCAGGGTACCCCAAGTCACTAAAGGTTCCCTGCAGATGCCATGGGAAGCCCGCCATGTTTTCTGCAAGCAAACCAGGGGCTGGGCCAAAGGACAGACACTTCATTTCAAAGTGCACTGCAGCCAAGCCAGGCAAGGCCATGGGGCCAAAGGGACAGGCTGGGGGAGCAGCTAGTAGATGACAGGAGGGCAACAAAGGCTTTTTCCTAAGTATAGGCAGAACGGGACCTCCTACTTCCCGAATGTAGTTGTTATCCCAGAAAGCCTCTCAGTTGGGGTTGAGGGAGGAGAAGGTGGCAGGAAAGTTAAAGGAGCAGTGGCAGCTTCGCCAGACCCTTAACTGAAATTAACTCTAGGGGAGGGGCACAGGGGCACAGCAAGGCTGACCCATCCTCCTTTCCCATTTCCAGGGCCCGAGAGATCAGGCCCCATGTGCTCAACAGGGAGGGAGGGGGACACCAAACAGAGGGAGAGGTCTACATCCAGAGGCTCTTGACCCCACCCACAAAAGGCACATTTTAATTGGTTTCCAAAAGTTCAAACCCCCACAGCAGCACAGAGTTTTGGCATCTGGACAGGCAACAAAAACAAAGACGGAGAACTGATCCCCAAACATAAGCAGCCCAAAGCCCTGAGGCCTGTGGAGGGGCCCACAGCTTGGAGGTGCGCGCAGAGGTGCTCTCCTCACCCTTGTCCCAGGTCTCCACACATTCACACATGCCGCTCAATGGGAAGATCAGAGGAGGAGGGCACGGCGGGTCGGGGGAGAGAACACACATCTCCCTCCATCCACATGGCCCTCGCTCTGCAAACTGCTGGAAACACAAAATCAGGACACAGCAGAGAGAAGACCAAACCATACAGGCTCCTTGCTCTCAAGGGAACAGACATGAGGCTCAGTTACCCATGACTGCAAACCAGGCAGCTTGGTTCCTGCCACAGCCCCAGGAACGCTAGGAGCCCTCTAGGGGCTGGAGACAGATGAGGCGGACAAGGGTTTAGCCTTGGATGAAATGACTGACAGTTGTTGTGGGGTAATAAAGTATGTCCCAGATACCACATCAAATTGCAGCTCACCCTTGCTCTGACTTGAGGGCTGAATTCTTTGTTCCAATTCCCTGGAGCCCCCAAAACTAAGGGATACGAAAACAGGCAGGTGGGAAAGACCCAGGGAGGGCTCCCAAAGACACACAAGTTGTACATGGAACCTGATGCCTCCAATGGGAGTCCCAAGGGCCCCCCTTCCAGCAACCCTCATGGAGGCAGGAGGGAGGGGGAGCAGGGAGTGACAACGGAGGACAGACGGCAGCCTGCCCAGGTGAGAGTGAGTTCAGCGGGAAGGAGGGCAACGCAGGCCCGGCTTGGGCAGTGGGCTGACGCCCACCCTCCCGGGGGCAGGGGCGAAGAGGGCTACTTGGAGGGGTCCGGGGGGATCTGCAGCAGTGTGGGTGAGGTCTCCATGATCCGCACCAGCAGCCGGTCAATGTAGCTCTCCAGCTCCCGCACGTGCTCGTCCCGCTGGCTCAGCTCCCGCTCCCGCTGCAAGAGCAGGCCGATGAGCTCGTCGTGGGTCAGGTGGTAGTACTTGGCCGACTGGTCCAGCACACCTGAGTCCTGAGGCCAGGAATGAGAGTGAGCAGGGCGGTCTCCGGCCTACCTGCCCACCGACACCCAGGTTTCACCCCTACAGGCCCTTGGAGCGGCCTCCGTCTCCAATGCAAGAGACTGCCTAACCGGCTTCAGGGCCCTGGCGTGGGGGGACCGGGCCTGCTCTTTGCTCCACCCTGCCCAGCACCCTGCTCCTGACCTCGGGGCGCCTCACCTCTCTCCACAGCACCACACTTCTGGCATCCTGTTGGGCCTCACCTTTAGCCTCTTGGTGTCCAGAGTCTGGCCAACTTGGGGGGCTGGAGCCACAGGCTGCACGCTGCCCGATGTGACAGTCTTGAGCTTCTCCAGCCCACTGCTCAGAGCTGTGCTCAGACTGGAGCGGGACTGCTTCCTGTCTGGGCTGCCCTCCACAGGGGCAGCACTAAGTGGCTTCACAGGGTGGGGACTGCGGAGACAGAAAGGAGATGCGTTATGGGGAGTGCGAGGCAGCACCCCATGAAAACACGGGCCACCTTGTCTGCTGGACCAGCAGCTCTGCTGGCCCGGAATCAGCACTTGGTGGTGGCTGCCCCGGCCAAGGCCTCGGGGTAGCTGCAACCAGCACTCCTCAGCAAGCCTTCCCTCCTCCTCCTCCCTCACTGCTCTCCTCGCTGCTCCTCACTCCTCACCCCACCGCCTGCCCCCTCTCCATTTTACTCCCTCAGAAGGCCTGCCCCTTCACAGGAACAGCAGAGGCCGGCCCACAACCTTCTCTGCACCTACAGCCAGTCGTTACCAGGGCCACCCCTTCCTTCTTCCCCCACTCTTCCATACTGTAACCTTTCTCTGGGGGACTGACCGACCCTCCCAGTGTCCCCATTTTCCCAGGACTGGGGACTCCCAGGCTGTGGGGCTTTCAGTGCTAAAACCAGGAAAGACCTGGGCAAACTGGGACGCTTTGCTGCCCACCTCTCTAACTGGTTGCTTCCCATCAGCACTTACACCAGCCTGAGAAACCCACCCAGCTATCTGCCCTCAGTCATGCTCCAGCTCCTCTTCCTCCTCACCCAGCCCCACGAGAGCACGCAGACTGCATTCTGTCCCTAGAAGTTCTTACCTTTCATTGATTCCTCAACCCATCAGAACGGGGATGTTGGCCCCGTCAGCCCATCACAAGTGCTCCTGCTGAGTCCTCCAACCCCTCAACTCTCAACTCACTGACCTCTCTGTGGAGTTGACTCTTGGACCTCTCCTTCCTTTGGCCTGCTCTCCCTCATTCCCCCACCCCCCAAGACCTCCCTCTGGTTTTCTGACCTCTGGCAGTCTCTTCTCAGTCTTAACTGCTAGCCTGCCCTTGGATCCCTCCCTTCCCTGCCTTGGCTCCCACTACCCCTAATGTCCATCTCTAGCCTGGACCTCAGCCCTGAGCTCTAGGCCCACACAGAGTTGGAGGCTGGCTCGCTCCACTCCAGGTCCAGCTTGGGCGCATCACACTCACCTCCACACCTATGCTCTCCTGCGTCCCTCCCAGCAGTGTATGGCTCCAGCCAGACCCCTGGGAATCCCTGATTCCTGTGCCTCAGCTCCAGGGCTAACAAACCTCAAACCCTGCTGCCCCTCACCTTCTCTCGCACCGTCCCCTCCTCTCCAAGCCAGTGCTGGCTAAACTGCCTTTGGCCATACCTGCTAACTCATCTCCTCGGAGGGAGGCTTGCCCACCTCCAACCACCCCTCTGTTCTGCTATGGGATGGTGATCTCAGCCTCTCCAATGTTTAAGCCCTTTACTGGCTCCCTATCAGGTAAGAAAACACAGTCTCTAACAGAATTGGGCCCTGCCCTTTCTTCCTGGGCCTCTACTCCACACACTGCAGCAAACCAGGGAAAGTGCTCTTTCTCACCTTCAGGCTCTCACAAAAGCTGTCCCTCCTCTGCAGAACACACTGGCCCTTCACCTGCTGGCCTGCTAACTCCTACTCATGTTTCAAAGCCGCGCAAGGCCACTTCCTCTAGGATAAACTTCCCTGATTCCCCTGACTACAGTGATCCTGCTCTGGGATCCCCCAGCACCCTGGACCTGTGACAGCTATGCATACTGCAAGCATCGGGCCCCCGAATCAATTAACCTTTCCCCAAGGGACCTCGTAAAATCTAAGCTTACTTCACAGAGGATTTGGACCATTCAGAAGTAGGGAGCAAAATGGTTTAGCCCAAGGCCCTGAACTCCATCGGAGGAGGGCTAGCCCAGACCCAGAGAAGCCAGCTCTGTTACTCAGGATAGGGCCATGGATTCAGTCCCACAGCCTGGAAAGACTGGCAGAGAGGCCAGGCAGGGGGCAGGCAATAGAGAAAACAACTTATCTCCTCCCACCTAGGAGTTTGCATTAGGGATGGGAGCTTGAAACCTGCTCTGATGTTACCCATGCACTGTGCCTGGGGAGGGGCGGAACAGCCGGGTGGCATAAAGGAACCCTGGACGGGGCCTGGGCTCTCAATCTGATTGCCCCTGTACATCGGAGGGACCCTGGACCCCAGAGCTCTCAAGACCCCCACTTCCTCTTCTGAGAAATGGGGATAGCTCTATCTGACCCATCTACTTCAGGATGTAAGGGACATGTGAAATTCAGACATGAAGCCACCTCTGAAGGGAATAAAGCTTCCCAAAGGTAGTGAGTATAATTGGAAGTGAGGCTGGAATGCAGCAGGGCCAGCTAAGGACGCTGTCCTCACAGCAAGGAAGCTGTAACCACCTCCTCTCCCTCCCTTCTGGGAACAGCTTCACACCCCCCATCACCCCCTCCCTAGCCGCCCCCCCCGCCTTCCACCCCCCCTTCCCACCCCACTCACTACCTTTGGGAAGCTTTATTCCCTTCAGAGGTGGC